>NW_008604706.1:81826-122778 GCF_000691845.1 Merops nubicus
ATTTTTCTTTCCAAGATGTATTGTAAACCACTTTATTGGATACAAACAAAATCTTCTTAAATTCTGCAGAGGAGAATAATGGATTGGTTTTATAGGCCTATAAAACAACCTGAGTGTGTGGGCATTTTGAAATAATGGTGTCAATTAGGATCCCTAATGTGTTCTGGGAGAGATCATAAGAAATGTGGCAGCAAACTCATTTTTTCATTTCAAAATGATCACCTGCAATATGCAATAAATGTTAGGATGTACTCATAAAAAGAGCCATTGCAGTATCCTCCCCTATATATATGCAAATATTTCATCACTTTGAAACTTTGAGACACAGGAGAAAGCTGTTAGAAATTAACATCAGCTTCCAGTTGCCATATAAATCAAAGCAACAGCTCTTCTCTAAATAAAGTACCTGCTTAGGGAAGTAAGCTACTTTGATTAAATGCTGATGGGAATTGGTCCTGCTTGGCATCATTGCCACTGACAGGCAGAGCCTGGCTCTCATCTTTCTTTGCAAATGTTGTGATGTCTGCCATCGCTGCTAGAGCACCTTGTGTTGTTCTCACCACAGGACCAGCACACCTTTGTAGTGTGAGGATTTTCTGCAGTTTGAAGGACATTATAGTCCTCTCTGGTCACTGCACCCGATCAAGTGCATTATTCTGAGGGAACCCCAGAAAATGCAAGAGGATGAAAACACTCTGGTTAAAGCCCTTTCCTCTGAAATCCTTCTCTGAAATTGGACTTGTGGTGTGTTCTTCTTTTTGTACCAAAAAGCACAATAATTCTACAGGAGACTTTACCCTTCATAGAAGCAGGAGGCAGCAGGATGATGTTCTGCCAATGACCAGGCCCAACAAGAATGATACAGCCAGCAGGAAGATGAACCAATACACAGGCTGTATTGTAAGCAAAAAGGACATTCCATGAATGATCACTGGGGGTACAAACAGAGCAATCAGCTGCGACATAATCGACCCCCAACGATCCCACAAAGGACGTAACTCGGCCCACAACAGGTGGTACAAACAGAGACCCGAGGTTGCCCACAGTTGGCATGGGAAACAGCCAGACCAGCAAGTTAAACACATAAGAGAAAGGTGCCCACAGAGTGCCTCTCACCCAATCAGCCCATGTTCACAAAGGTCTTGAGCAGACTGGGGCCCAGCTCCAGGGAGAGTTGGGAGGTCTGCCCTGAACCAGGAAGCTCTGTGGCGTGCACTCCACAGACAGACACTCCTGACTCCCTGCAAGTGGTCCCAGCTTTTATCCCCAAGCAGACACCTGACCTTTGTCAACTCACTGCGGGACCCCTGGGGCTCATTTCCCTTCTGGCTCTCCCTGCAGGGCCGGCCGCACCCTGGGGGGAAGCTCTAAGGCAAACTCACCCCCTCTGTATGAAGGGCTGTGGGAATCACCCATATGCCAACCTTAATTTGGGGCTCGGGGTTCAAACCCCAGCATTTCAGATGCCTACTCACATTAACACATTTCTGGAATAAAGCACCCTGAAGTCAGTCATTGACACTTTTCCAAAGTTTAGGTTTGAAAAAAAAAACTATATTGCTCTCTAGGACTGAATCATCATAATAAAACAGAGGCTATTGAGCAGAAAGTCAGGGAGGCCAAATTACATTAGTGCCCACTGTGATGCCACAATGGGCAGTGCCCATTCAGAATCAGCAGTTGCTCAAGTAGCAGCTTGGTTTTTCAGGTTCTTAAAGTATTCTTGCCCTCAGTGGATGGAGAAAATCATAATTTAGCCTCTTAAGAAAGAGTAGGAAGGAGAAATCATTTGTTTCCAGACAGATGAGAGGCATAAAGAAAGGGACATTTTAATAGGCGACAAGAACCAAAAGATTCAGATAGATAGTGCAAACTAATTTTCACTTGTTCTCCTGTGTATTCATAATCAGCCTTTTCATCCTTCCCTACCAAATGAACATCAAAAACAATATCCAGTTCAGTACAGAACTGAGAAAATCAAGGCAGCAAATGAACAAATTTGTTTTGGAGCCTGCAGTCTGTCCTGCCTGCTGTCAGGTGTTATCCTGCTACCCTTTGTTTTTTAAAACAAGCTAAATGTCACCATGGGTGTAGAAATGGACACTGCAACAGTTCATCTAAGCTCCTGCTCTGCTAATGAAGAGTTGTTCCTTCCTGATAAGCAAGTGTATTCTCCTTCTAGTCTAGCTTTAAATGTGTCAAGTAGCAAGGCTCTGGTGGAAGTTTATTTCACAGGATAATTGATTTCACTGTCAGAAACAGAGCTGAGAAAATAACTCATGGCAAATAATGTATTCCATAAACAAAGTTTCTTCCCTTGTCCCTGCTCATTCTGCTAGCAGGTCATGCGTATTCAGCCTTTGGAGTGTTTCATACACTGGTTTGCCTACAAGCAGAGAGCTGCTCACTGCAAGTTCATTCTTCCAGGGCTGGGTATTTATATATTCCCTTGCTGGACACACATCATATTCAGGAGGAGGATCTGATCAAGCCACCAAACCTCATAATCTCTCCAGAAAACAAAAAAGAGGATGAAACCTGAGTGAGCAGCCAGAGGCAGGAAGACTCTTATTGGTGAGGAGGACACACGTGGGATACAATCTGTTCTCCAGTACCTCAACTCTGTGTTGAACACCATGAAGACAGGTGGCTTCTGAGGCAGCCTTCTTGCCATCCAGCAGCAAAGCTGCTTACTGAAGCCCCTGTCACTGTGCATCAATGCTACTCCTCCGTTTGTGTGAGCACTGCACAGAACCCAGAACCAAGTACTACTTCACACTTATTTTAGGCAGGGCTCCTCATTAATGTCAGAGCTGAGACCAGATCCTAGATCTGGCTCTCAGATCTTTTGGCCTATAGTATTTCTGAAAAATTTCAAAAGCACAATGTGCCAAGCAAAAAGAAAGTGAAAGCTTCTGCACACCATGAAATTTCAGAAAAGGAAATATTTTTGCAAGCTAAATGTTGAATATTTTAGAACTAAGCTCGAAGAAAAGTTGTACCACATACTAAAGTTCTGCTCTGGTTTTTGGAAAGATGAAAAGCAATAGTCTAGTTTGCATTAGGGAGTATGTTTATATATTCTCACTGAGTTATATAGCACAGCAAATGTCGCCCATTAAACAACTGTCACTGAAAGCTTGAAACTCCTCTCCAAATACTAACACTTCTTTGCCTTGCCTCTCTGGGGAAGAGTTTGTGTGATGCATGTGATGTCCACACAAGGTGTGGTATTGCTCATCCCTGAGATGAGGTGTCTTGTTCTTGTGCAGAAGGGGGAAATGGTAGGAAAGCAGCAAAGTTACCAGCACTGAGGAGCAGTGCCTTCAGATTCAGCTCAGTCTTCTGAAAAACAAAACATACAGGAGACAAAAGAAGAGACAGGTCTTGTCTGCAGCCAGATGTGCAGACATGGCTTATTAGCCAGTGCAGAGCAGCAGTGACAGGAACAAATTGCTGTTCCTACCAGCGTTTTGCCAGTTATGTGGCCTAGCACAAAGTGTACAGCCACCAGCAGAAGGCATGCACAGACTTCACCACCTAACTCCAGCAAGTACAGAAAGAATACAACATGGTTAACAGCAGGGGGGAACAAACAGAGCAACATATCAACTCATTGTAGATAATACAACACAGGAAGGAGCAAGCCAAGCCAGGAATCCAGTAACAGAGGAAAGAATAAGCCAAATCAAAAGTCCAATGATAAAAAAGCCTCTATAGTATCTGCCTAAGAGATGTATTGCCAGTTACATTATCCTTGTTCTCTCCAGTTCCTAGTCCTGTCCCACCATTGCTGGGAACTCACATTGCAGTGGACAGTCAGGAAGCCCTTCCAGTAACAAGGAAGCCCCACACAGTGCATCTACCCATAAGCAGACTTCCCAAGTTCATTGCAAGCAGAACCAGCTCTTGTACTGTTGAGTTAACTTCAAAGGTAGGACACCTGACACTGTCCTTCTAATTGTGGGTTGGTTCCCCCTCCCCTCCAAGGTTAGCCAGACCTTGAGAGAAAACGAAAAGGAAAGTCTCTTCCACTATAGCAAAATCCTCAGCCTGGTTTTGAGAATCATCAATGTGTCAACTTTACTCCAGGGCTTGGTGTTCAGACACCAGCACTTCAACCAGTAGCAGAGAAAGTCTGGCACCGTGGGGGTTCCTATTAACTGCTTTTATATTTCTTCATGAGAACAGCTACTAACTCAGTCCTGCTGATTGCAAAACCCAGGAATTTCATGCTTTGAATACTAATAGTGACTTTGTATGTGCTTATACTATGTAAAAAAGGAGAAGCAAGCCACTTGCTTTCAAGTTAGAGTGTGGGGTAAGATTAGAAGTAGGTTGGATGCTGTGGAAATAATTCAGGTAATACATTTTGTTCCCACAAGGATGCCTTGTTTATAAATTACTTCTGGATTTTGCACTCCTGTGGTGAATCATCTACTCTGCTCAGCCCCCAAAAGCATGACTGATTCGTAGGAGCAATCTCACTCATAGCCTTCTGCCCTCTGCTCCTCTCTCCACCTCCTGTGTCTACCTCTGGTGACACAGCCCTCCCCCTCACAAGGGAAGTAGGAGGCATAGACTCTGGCAGATGGAAATATTAGTAGGGAGTCAGGATGCGTGGAAGAGGTTTTGAGGGTGGTTTAGGGGTTGAAGTATTTTGGAGTACTTCCAGAGAGTGGAAAAAAACCTGATGTTCACAACAGGAAGCTGGTACCACCAGCCTTCTGGTAGGCAGCAGCCAGCTTCCCTCTCCAGTATCTGGGGACTCCAAAACACATCATCCTGAAACCTAAAGGGTCCCTCCACTGAAGGCAAAGGGGGAAAAAACCACAACTTTGAAAAACCAGCAGTGAAGGCACAGAAGCTTAGTTATACTCCTATTATTTAGTATCTACAGTATCACCGAACATGCACACCCCTCTTCCCAGGCAGTCCTTGCTCTGTGGAGCTCATAAAACCACCAGATCAATAAGCAAATTCTAAAAGAAACCATTGGAGGGTCCCAAGCGCAAGATGGTGTTCTCCTCCCTGCACAAGGACAGGGGAAACAGAAATTGCTGGTTCTCTGGACTGCTTGAGGAGACTAAGAATCCAAAAGGACAACTGCATAGCAATAAATTTGAAAGACAGTTTTGCATCTTTTGTTCTGCTTCCCTTTTGCTAGATGGCCATGAACCAAAGATTTTGAAGTAGATGTCTTTTTCTTCGCATACCCACCAGGGCTTGTGCTACACAACACATTCAGTGTTCATGCAAACATAATTTGGTGCACAGGGTGAAAGGAAAAAAAAATCATTCCTTCCATGACATTTCCCCATTCTAACAGTTCCCAGACTTTCATAACACGTTTTAATGCCAGTAAAAGACACCATTTTGGGTGTCAAAAAAAAAAATCAGAATATTCTTACTCCTTTCTCTGCATGTGAAGGCCACCACATCCTTGACAGGACATGGTACTGAGTCACAGTGCAACATTACTACCCTGCATGGATGTTGGTAAGGTGGTTACACTAGAGCTGGAGCTCAGTAGAAGTCCCAAAGGGGTTTGTGAGTAAGTGCAGGCTCTTGTATCTGTACCCTTTTGCAACCTGCACAGGCAAAATGCCACTTGCTTGATTCCTCTTGAAGAGCTGCCGTTTACAAAATCAATTCAGAGCTATGAATTTCAATGAGAACATTGTGTTGTGTGCGAGGAAGCCAAAATCTCTCCTGGTTCTTCAGGGATAATTAAGCCCCTTAGCTTACCTAATGAGATGGCTGAACCCAGAGAGTTTAAAGGGTATGTTTGGATAAGCATATAAAGCTTATCCCAGCTCCCGAGCCAACAAGAAATTGAACTTGCTGTCTTGCTGGAATTATAATTTCGAGCTCCTGGGTGCTGGTCACATTCTTTTCACCAGCAGCCTCTTTCATCCAACTACCCTCTAAACAAAATATGACTGCAAACATTTACAGAAAGTTTAAATCTAGCACATCTTCTGAAAATTGCTAGAGTAGTAGCTTGGCCTTATCTATTTTGCCACTAATCACTAACCTCCAACTAGACACAGAGTTCTTCAGTGTTACCCACTGTGCTTTGTACCCCTGCCCTGCCTTGATGCTCAGACATTATTTCCATTGTAGTGGATCAAAACAATAGGGAGATGTTTATTATTGTGGTACCCATGGTATTAAAAAAATAAACAAGTGTCTGATCAAATATGAAAAGATGAATTTTTTTATTGCAGGAAGCACACAGATGAGGGAAATAACTCTAGAGAGACATTTTTTAGAGAAAAGAGGAGACATGCAATCTGCTGTGTGATTTGGGGCTTTGTTTGAGTGACGCTGAGCAACCCTTCTTTTTAGCTGATGCCTGGGAATACAAATTGTCTACTAAATATCTGCAGCTGCAGTCTGTGCTGCTATTGATGCGGCTGCAGAATGTCACTGTTATTTGCTTTGTGGAGAAGAGCAAAGGTGGGAAGGGTTCAAAGAAAGCAAAGCCCACAGTAGCATTGCTAAGACCTATATATTAAGCCTGTGGGTTTTAATGTTTCCCTTTTCAGTTTCCCCTGCTCCTCATGGCTTGTTCAGCCAGAGGAAGAGAAGTGGCAGCACAAGGATAACTGAACAGCCTGGGCTTGGTCAGACCTGTGTTCACTTTGAGATAATTATTTACTACTTGCAATGTAGTAGGATCTAGAAGCGCTGCTCACAGTCTAAAATCTTTCCTTTTCAAGGAACAAACGCAGAGAAAGGAAATGTG
Organism: Merops nubicus; assembly: GCF_000691845.1. Taxonomy (NCBI): domain Eukaryota; kingdom Metazoa; phylum Chordata; class Aves; order Coraciiformes; family Meropidae; genus Merops; species Merops nubicus. The sequence goes on from NW_008604706.1 coordinate 88,578, forward strand.
ACCTTTTAAAGGACTAAGGATTTATTGATTTTTTTTTTAAAGAATGTATGGAGTATGCAAAGTGTATTCCATAATGCAGCAGATCACATTATAAATAACAGACAAATGGCATGCTGGAAGTCAAAGAGAATGCAGAGCACCGCTTTATCAAAAGCTAGAGAGAGTCATAGCATGCAAAAAAGATCACACTGAGCCTCAAGATAGAAAATCCATATTATCCTCTGGGATTAGATATGATGTGTGTCTTTAACCTTCATCTCTCAGTGATTAGCAAGAGTGAAGGAAGTCATAGGAAGGTTAAAGACTATCACATTGCCAAAGTTGACCTTCCTTTTGAGTCCATCTTATCTGTAATTCATAACTACTGGGAAACCAAAATCAAAAAAGTAAATCAACTATAATACAATACTAGACAAGACAAACATCAAACATTTTTAACATTTAAGTATAATCATTTAAAATACAATATCCATGTTAGGCCACAGGAATATTGTCCCTTTAAGGTCAAGTACACCAGTCACTATCCCTGCAGGTATTTAAAAGATGTGGTGCTTAGTGACACGGTTCAATGGTGGACTTTATAATTCTGGGCTCACAGTTGGACTTCATGTTCATACAGGTCTTTTCCAACCCACAAAAATTCTATGATTCTACCATTCCTTTGTGTTCTATGCCATGTGTGTGTCAATCTCAAAATACACAATTCAGCTCTGAACTCCTTAATTTAGTATCAGATATCACCACTGTTCAGCCATGAAGAGTGTGAAGCCCACCATCTTCCCACCGCCTTCATGGCGAACAAGGGCTTTGTTCCGTCTGACTTTGAGGAACACACCTGCCCATAGTACCTAGTTGTCTGGACAGATTAAAATGGAAGGACAAGGTGATTTAGTTCTGGAAAGAGAGACAGAACACAATACCTTAAATCATTTCAGCTACCTGTATTTATCAGAAAAAAATTTAAATAACTTAACAGCCAGTTAAAAATCTTTCCATTTCAAGGCATTCCTTAGTCACCTTTTAAAATCTAGACATTATGCTATTCAGACACTTAGAATATTTTTTATTGTGCTTTGAATAGCTAATCAACTAAAAAAATTATACCTTAGCCCTATAAATTAAACTTAGATTCACAAAAAATGTTCCATCATGCATGATGCAACTCTTCAAGCTGAGGGTATTATGATTAATAACAGATCTGAAAGTTACTTCCTTTATTTTTAATAGCAAACATTATTGAAATAGTTATGTAACATTTTACATGTAGTGTGAGCACAGATTTTTGTAGTAAAAATATGACAGCTGAAGTGCTATTGAGAGACAGAAATGTGCAGTTCCATGAAAATAACTGTTTCAGACATGTTTCATAGAAGGAGTGGAATGGAGTAAAGTTAAAGGAAAGGGAAGGAAGGATTACATGAGAATCAAAAAAGATATACAAAGATGCTGAAAGGTGAGTCCTTTACCACTTTATTTTTTTAATTTTATTGGAAGAAAAATACAGTGGCTTGCTAAACACTAGTCCTAGTGTCTTGCTATTGAGTGTATCATGTACACATTGACATGAACACACATTTACTGAAGCTTTTTCTGGTTGAGGTATTTGTAGTAACCTGACTGGGTCAGGGTGGTCTCATAGCTGAGCATTAAGTGCAGTCAGTGTTCATTTATGTTGACAGAACAGGGCCTGACAAGTTTCACCAAATTTCTACACTGTCAAACATCTTTTCAGAAGGAATCATCTTCAAACTCTCCTTCAATCAGCATTGGATTGAGTGTGATTTGTCCTTATGTCACAGCACTGCAGACAGTATGAAACCATCCTCATCTGCAGTGCTCATCTCTGTCCCTGCCCTGTCTGACCTGGAGGGAATAAAGCAAAGTTTCGAGAGCTTCTCTCTTTTTAGAGGGTATTTCATCATCCTCTGTATTACTGCATATGAGAGAAGTTCAGCAAAGACAAGGGAACTTTGGAATTATTTACTGAGGAAAGCATATAATACCAGCAAGAATTACAAGTTCTCTCTGGTTTTAAATATATTGCTGGTTTCCAATATTATTTCTTACAGTAATATTAGGAACAATTCTTAAGTCAGTGTAATTTGTTAAAATGCAGCTGCAAGCCAGGTTGTTTTTTTCAGATTTCAGTGTAATAGTAATAATATTTTACCTTCCTTTAATCCTGAGGACCACAGAACCATTCATAAGAGTCAGTGACTTGATTCCTGAGGGCAGTTATTGAAATTATTTGTATTTGGGAGTTCTGTGCCCACATACATATATTAAAGGCACCTTCAGCTACCCCAAACTCAGGTGCACTGCTGGAACCAACTGTGAGTCCTCTCCATAACCAAAGGAAAAGGTTGGACATCTCTAAGGGTCAATGTGTATAAAATGTACCAGTAAATGATACTGTGAAGATGCTTACCTCTCCCTGTGCCTACAGAGAAAGCTGAGACATGAGTGACAGACTAAGCAGCTGAAAAAAGGAGTATTTTTTTAGTGTTAGAGGTAGGTGATAAGAGTCACATCCTAATTCACCATATATTTAGTTATTCTGAGACAGTAAAAAAGGTGAACTGGCTAGAATAACAGTTCTGCTTTCTCATCTTATGTATGTGGAGTTTTGCACTTAAACTTAGCCATTTCATTACTTTGTGTTTTATTTCCAAATATAATCACACATGGCTTATATCAGACAGGTGCTAAGCATTTTATTAAGCTGCTTATGGAAAACAGTTAAAAGTGGTTAGAGGTGTTAGATTGAAATTTCATTTATTTTCCTTTAGCTAAAGGAAAGCAAAACAATTACCACTAACTATTGAACATTAGCATGTTTTTAAAAAAATATTGTTAGTTTATGGAGTTACTTATCTCAGAAAGGAAATTCTGCCAGCAATTAGGCTATTAGGAGATGTTAAAAAGAGATTAAAATCTGGGCTGAGCAACATGGAAAGAAAATCATCTGAAGGGTTTAGTTGATTCTACATCAGAGTGGAACTCTTCATTCAGCAGCTCTTGGTTTGTATCACTTTTTCAAAATTAGGAGTGGATCTCAGCTGGCAAAAAGAATAAGCTCACAGACTGCAGAATGGCTTGCCTGGGACTGGGGAGACCACCCTAATGTCAGAGATTAAACCTGCCTCTCGTTTAGGGGAGATTTTTAGAGGCTCCTGGGGTGCAGGGCCAGTACCAGCATCTTAGGGCAACCAGCTGCTGATGCTGGGACACTGGGGAATACCTGGGGCAGCTGCTGCTGTCAGCGCATCCTGACAGGTAAATAGCTCCTTTTTGTCTTAAGTCCTTGTGTTGCATTCCTTTGTGTGCTGTTTAGAGTTGTTCTCATTCCATGTGGTGTCCATAACCTACATAAAGTGCCTCCTTACAGAACCTGGCCCCATCAAACCTATTGAATGGTGATTTTGATCAAGCATATCTTTGCTTTGTGTAACAGGTGATTGTTATTTTACCCATCCTAAACAGACATGTCACATGAAATTTCAAACTGCTCTAAGCAAGAACATCCTTCTTTGCATGAAATACTGCATGGAATCAGAATCATTTAGGTTCGAAAAGACCTGTAAGAATATCAAGTCCAACTGCTAGCCTAGCACTGTCAATTCCACCACTAAACCATGACACAAAGCACCACATCTACATGTCTTTTAAATCCCTCCAGGCTTGGTGGCTCCACCACTTCCCCAGGCAGCCTGTTCCAGGGCTTGACAACCTTTTCAGGGAAGAAATTTCTCCTAATGTCCAATCAAAACCTCCCCTGCACAACTTGAGGCCATTTCCTCTTGTTGTATTGCTTGTAACTTGAGAGACTGACCCACACCTCACTACCACCTCCTTTCAGGTAGGTTACTTAGATATGTTGCCCTACAGTAACAGAATGGAATAGTTAAAACATCTGTATCTGGTTTATGAAAACTTTATGAGCACACAAAAGACACTTAAATACGACAGTTGATGCTTTCACCTAAATATTTTAAAATTATTAATTCTGTCCCATATGTTAATTTATAAAATACTTCAAAAATGTAAACAAAAAAATTCACCATTTACACAAAAAACAAGCCAGATCATTAAGCCTAAGAGAGACTAGTCAGTCTGAATGTATAAACACCTTTGATGTTATTGATAAATGTACCAAAGCTGCTCCTCAATTAAAAATAATCACTTTCTTAAAGGAGTTACTTTCAGAAAATATATACTCTCCATTGAGGCAAAAAAGCACATTCTCATAGACCCTCAAAAACTTTCTTGTTCATGGACTTTTTGATAGAGAAGTTCAGGGGCTGCTGCCCACCATACCCCACTGCTGCCCCCTCCCTCCCACTGCTGAGCTGTAAATCTACTGGTTCAATCGGCCTCTTTGCCACTTTTTCTGCAGGTGCTTTTCCCTGGTATTACAATAACTTCTGTTTATTTCCCTTTTGGATTTTAAACGAGCAGTTTGGAGCAATAACTATTATTTGATCCACCAATGGGCTGCACAAAGCTGTTACAGACACTTCATTCAGTAAAGGCAGCTGGATAGGCAAAGGCAATGTTAATTATCATAGCTATAAAAATAAAACAGTTTAAGAACACAACTGTAGCAATAACCTTGTCCTAATAGTATAAAACAATAGGCGCTACTATGGATTATTTTTTCATTATGGATTAGTTTTTTATTGCCATCTGTTACAATTTCCATTTTAGATGATTCTGGAAGAGTTTCATAGTCTCTTCACACTAAACAGGCTTGGAATAAAATGCAAGTCAGAAGGAAATGGGATAGCACTAAATCAACTTGTCCTGGTAAGTGCAAACATTGGTATCATCTTGATTTATTTCTTCCTATCCTCTAGGAATATGGCATACGCTCTTCATTCCAGCAAGAACATACAAGTCAGGAAGTGGGGAACAGCACAGAGTCACTGAGCATTTCTGTTTGAATAAATCCCCTTGAAATCACACCAAAAGAGGGGTACAGAAATTAAAGCATCTTAACTCTGTCAATAGGCATTTTAAAATAGTTTTGAGTTTGTCATATTTTCCCAGTGTTTAATGATGACCAGAGAAGACCTCTACTCTGTGGCAATGTGTTTTCTCGCTCTCCATGTCACTGACTACCTTTCTAGATGTCCCACAGCAAGAGTGTCCTTCAGGCAGAAGGGCTCAGCAATACAATCTCCACAACTCATCAAAACTACTTTTAGTCTCACTGTGAAGGTCATAACAGAGAACCAGAAATCTCCTGTGGGCAACTAGGGACCCTCTGACAAGGTGACTAGGGTAAGCAGAGGTACAAAAAAAATTATGCTAGAAGATACTATCTTCTAAAGGTCTGCATTTTATACAAGAGAGAGTCAGAAGGGATGTGATAAGACCTTATCATCATGCTATGAGAAAATATTCTTTCCTTTAAAATGTCAATACTGTTGATAAGAACTAGGTGAATACTGGTGAAAGGATCATTATAAGCAGGAGTAATATACTGAAGGATAAAGATGACATTGGAACCAGCCTGTATTTTGCAAACGGCACCGACACAAGCCATGTATCTGAGTTTTGGAAAGGGGGATTGACAACATCACTGAGTATATTAAGATAAATGATGTGGAAAGAGGAAAACCAAAGGGACAGCTTCCACAGCAGAAGAGGTACTCCTGGAGGTGATATCTTGTATTCCCATTGAAAATCGCAGAGCTCCATCCCACTTGGCCATCACTATGGCCACACCAAAAAAATACCACCTGCACCTGCTCTGCAAAGCAGTCCAGATCACACCAGGAACTGGCCCATTCCTCTTCATTATCTACTGCCTCATCAGTCTTTGGACCATGTAGAAACTAGATTTACCATGTGTTTAAGGCTTACTCTCTAAGTCACAATTAAGCAGCACACAGCCAAAATTTCTGGCCATGATCTGGCCACCACCATGAAGATCCACAAGAAATCCTACTGCCAGCAATGAGATTGTAATTAAACAGCTATATCATAGCTATCAATACCAACCCCACCTAAATCAGGCCACTGTATAATTTTCGGCCATCAAATCTATATCCATTAGGAGTATGAAAAACTGTGGTCTGTGATTTACAGTTAGAGCAGCAGAAGAGCCCAGTGTAGATGGAGTTATACTCTATATAAATCAGTTCATGTTCAGTCTGGTTTTCACCTAAAAGACTATAAGAGTGTAGCTGAAATAATGGAACTACAGATAGAGAATTTTGATAGCATGGCTATGTAATTCTAAATATACTGTGGTAATTTTAGGGCATGTAGGAACAGAAAGGATACAGCAGCAAGTGAAAACAGTCCTTAACAACCCCCAAAATGCAAAACTAAAGGGTTTTAGTGTTAATATTTGTCACCATAGTCAATTGTCCTCATCTGGATAAGGTCATGCAATTTTTTTTTATTTCTGTTGAAATCTTTTTAACATTACAAAGTTGGTTTATGAGAAAGTATTTTAAATTCAAAATTGTTTAGGTGCTAGGAAACAGTTTATAAGTGTTTATGTAAAAAATTTGTAAATAAATTTCTAAATTATTATTTCACTGACTCTTATTTCCCAAAGAAAGGAATTAACATACTGTAACTGTAAAGCATTTTCTTGACTTCATCTTTTCTTTTTCTAACTAAATCAATCTGGAATTAGAGAATTTATCACTCCCAGGATAAATTTAAGTACCACTAAAAGCAGGGGTGAAACAAAGCATTTGGGCAGAGGCCCCTGAAACAAAGCAGAACAGCTGCTGTCCTGTCAGCATAAAACGCCCTACAAATGCATAAGTGTGTGACATATGTTGACTGGAACATTTTTGACATGATTTTGGCTCAACGTACTGTGTATATATTTCCCTAAAAGCTATATATAAACTCTTGTTTAATATTCACAGAATTGTGTATTATTTCCCAAAAGCCTAAATTAAAGAGAATATTTCTTTGTCATTAAATGTTTAGGTCCTAAACTAAAAATTCTAGGTCAAAATCATTTCCCCATTGCCACACCAAAAAGAAAACATCACAGAATATATACATACATGTATATTTTAAAAGTTAAATGCTATGTGTTGCAGTGGCAGGAGAGAATTAATCACTTTTGTAGCAACTGAGACAACACAGTGCTCAGTCTTCAGCAGTTGTAGAAGTTCAGGGAAATCTGGCTGTTATTTCTCTTAAATGATTAATTGAGCAGCATTGCCAGCATTACATCTAGTGTACTATGCTTTCTGAAGAAGGCTTGAAATTCACTTCTTCCTGCAGCAAAACTCAATCATTGAATAATTTATCCTCTTCTCTCCAAGCTCTGGTTTGCCCATTCAAAACAGAAAAATGCTCTCAACAACCAGCTGCCTCCACCTAGCTATCTCCTTCTTCCAAATGTATTGACTCACTCACAGCCATCCCCCAAAATAGCCCCAGAGTATAAGGCAGCCTGTGAGTTGACCATACTCCAAGGGACAGGGTGGGAGAGAATGAGAATTTGGATGAGTTCCTGATAACATGGAGAAGAGCACACTAGGAAAGCCTTTCCAAGGTACGTACCCCATGCTCAGCAAAGAGGGCCAGCACTGCTCATGGCCATCACAAGGAAATTCTTCTGACTAATATTGTCACTTTCTTCTGCTAACCACTTATCCAACATAGAATGATATTTTCATTAACAGGAAGACCAGCAGCCAAACTCCTCCCTCCACTCCCACATCCACTCCAGAGTTCCAAAGTGCCAGACAGCCATAGGGCAGAACCATTTAATACACTTACCCACTGCACTGGACATGAAGAAGGGAGCAAGCTGGGCAAGGAGCCAAGCCATGGTAGATGGTAGCAGGCAGACCATGAGCCCAGTTATATAATAGGCTTTAACCCCAGCACTTCACACTTCTAACTTGGTTTTGACCTCCTTCTGGTGCTTCCAACAGGTTTGCGCATAGGAGGAAAATGGGTGGTGGGGACTAAGAGGTGCTTGGTGGTGGGATGTGGGGTCCAGTCAGCTCACTGCCCTGTCACAGGATAGAAGTATAACATTTATCTGATGGCTGCACTTGGCTGGGTCCAAAAAGCCGCTGCTCCCAGGTCTGCTGGCAACACTTGCTCCTGGGTGGGACTGGGGCTCCATCCGTCTGGTGCTGTGCTCTGCCTTCTGCCTCCCCCACAGGGTCAAGGCTCTTGGGCTGCTGCTGCTTACCCCTGACAGGGCATAAATAATGAATTATTTACATAGAAGGGAAGCTGTTTGCATGCTGGATGCCCAATTTAATTTTTTCACCTTTGCAGACTCAAGATGAGTTTTAAGAGTTCATTTTACTTGGCGCTAGGAAGCTTTTTCAAAAAAGTAGCAAGACACATAGCATGGGCATTCAGAGGAAATAAATGTAAATTTTGATTGGCATTTTTTATGTTCTAAAGGTACTAATGTTTTGCAAAGTACTAAGTTACATACTATTAATTTTTATATGTTCTACACACTGGTGAATAAGTCTAAATTAAAAAAATAATATTTCCAATCCCAGTTTTATTTATCTAGTATAACATTATTTCATTCATGAGCAAAGCCACTGCAGCAAACGATTGTCATCAAGAGCTTGAATCATTATATTTCCAAATCTGTTTTCAGAAACTGTAGTTCCCATCACAATTTTTGTGGGTGTTTTGGTACAAATCCCACTTGTAGAAGCAGTGGCACAAATTGTGAATCAAAAGGTGTGTCTGGATACATCCTGTGCATTTGATTTCTGCACTTCCAAACCACATTTGGGACTTGGGAGAGTGACATTTGCCACAGCAAGAAGCATCCTGGAGCTTTCATTATCCATCAGCACTTTCATTAGCCTGAGCAAAAATATAGCCTTATCTAGGTAGAACCAAAGAAATGAAACTCTTAATTCAAACAATAACCAGCTTTTTCAATTAGGTCACATGATTACATTTGTGATTTAGTGTGATAGAGTTGCAAAGTTCTCCTGCTATTTATTGGTTTTGGAACGTTTGAAAATGCACAGAATGAGAAGGATACTGAAAATTGCTTGTAGCTAGTAAAAATACAATCTCATTCAATGGGGGTATAGGATGTACATGTCATTCAGTACCAACAGAAAATTTTGTATCTTTTCCTTTTATGCTTATTCTTAAGAAAAGTCAGATAAGAAACATTATTCATAAAGTCTCATCAGCTCACACTGCCATGAAAAGCAAGATGACTTTAATTAAACCAGGCTGATGCTCTGAGTCCCCTGCTGCTCACTGCATGGACAGCCAGCCAGCCGAGTCGCTCCTGGGCAGTAGGTGCTCCAGAGGGTGTTCTGGAGAAGGACAGCTACACCAGAAGTCTTATTTAAGGAAATGAAATAAAATAAATAAACAAAAAAAAATAAAACCTTCCTAAAGCCTTCCAAAAATGAGAAAGCTAAATTACTCTGAAAATCACTTTCAAACACTTTAGAAAGAACTTTCTTTGGAAGAAAAGTGAAATCCTCTGCCTACCTCATTTGGTCAGTATTTATTTACCTTGACATTTATAACTTGACATTTATTTAGAGTAGGATCTAAGCTAGTAAGTAGCATTTTTATATAGCAAACTTCAGCCTTTATTGTTCTCAGCACTGCAGGAAGAGTTGGTGGCAATCTCTGCACATTCATAGAAAATTACATGGTCAAGAATATTTTTCCTAAAGAATTTGAGACATTTTTTCCTTAAGAATAAGCTTTATTCACAGCAGAGAATATGCTGTATGCTCGAAGCAGCTGCAAATTAGTTTCTTAGTGTCTGTAGTATTTAGAATTGTACATATTATGTTATACAGTTGACTATTAATAATAAAAAGTAACTAAAATCTTTTAGTGTGAGCAGTGGGCTAAAATTAATAAGACAACAGAAATCCTAAACTCAATTTTAAAGGAAAAAAAAAAAAAAAGAGTGGGCAGGGAATCAAGGAAGGGTTAAAAAATGTATGGTCTCTACCTTGATGCAAAAGGAATGAGATAAATTCTGAATTTATTTTTTATTTTATTTATTTATTTTCTGAATTTATTCTTAAATTTTTGAAGATTGTCTAGATTTCTATGAAGGTTTCTCCATTTTGGTCTAGAAAGTTTACTTCTATTTAAAAAAAAAAAAAAAAAAGCAGACAGCCCATGTTATGTAGCAGGTGAAAATATGTGATCATTGTGGTCCTTTCAACTACTAAAACAAAGCAGCTAAACCTTCTCAGATTTAGCAAGCAGTTTATGATGCATTTTGACAGCTTCATATACCAAAAGTTGTAATTAAGATTATCTGACCTTATTTTAACAGGGACACATCTACACTGAGAGGTGAGAGAGTGTGTCTTATAAATCAGCCTTAGTGAGGGTCCTCGGGCTTCCTTTGCCCTTTGCTTTCTCAGTCCCCAGCATTTCTACTTCACACACGGAAATCATCCCTGAAAAATTCAAGGCCAAAGGGAACTATGTCCTAATTGAAAACAAAGCCCCATTGAGTAAGAGGATCGGTACATTTTACTCAATTAGAGTCTATGCTTGACACTGTGAGTCATAATTTATCTGGGAAAAAAGTGCCTGTAGTTATATAGCAGCCCTTCAAACTGACCTACATCCTTGGGGAATGAATTTTGTTCTTGCATTCCTTTGAATCTGTATCTGCTGAACATTGCTGATGGCACGAAGGAGAGATTTGGGGATTGCAGCTCTTTTCATTTGTCCCAGTGTTTTCTGCCATAAATATTGTTGCCTGTGTAATGGCTGTGAGGCCATTAACTGAGCAGGAGAACAGAGCATAACAGTAGCTGTTAATGAGTTGACTTAGCCTCTGTGGGCAATGAGGTCAATTTAACAGAAAAAAAAAAGGGGATCAGTGAAACATTCCATAGCACCTAAATATAGATTTGCTATTTGAGTTCAGTTCTTTGTCAAAGCACTGCTTTGTTAAGTCACAGCTTAATCCTTCGACTGATGAAGGTCTTCGAGATCTCTTCTGAAACTCTTACTTTGTCTGGTCCTACTCTTTCAAGTATTTGACACCCCAAAATCTCTAAAAAGCACATGTGATACCTACTGCTTTTCTATCAATATTCTGTCTCTGTGGTTGCTTGGAACTGGACACCTTTGGGCATCTGGCCTTTATAAAATCAGTTCTCTCATTCTCAGGGGGACACCCTCCTGCCATCAGCTTACAGCTTGTTCAGCAACACCTCTAGAAGATGAGCTGTGAAGTTTCTTGGTGTCTAAGATATATCACCTATGCCACCAACACCGCAGCTGAACACACAGGTGTTTGTTCTTATCAGCTGAATTAAAGGCTCTTCACCACTTAAATGACAATAATGTGTGGACAGGAGCTTCACGATCAGTACACAACAAAATTTCATCCTCAAGATCCCAGTAAATGGCAGAGTACGTGTACGTGCTTACTGGACAGGAGGAAGTGGTATGAAGAGCCATGTTTTTGTTTTGTGAAGAAATTTTTAAAAGTCTTCAATGTCTTTAAAAATGCAGATGTATCTTAGAAAAACTACAGCTTGAATTCATTCATGAGCAGTCCCATTTGTCAGTTTTTTGCTAATATAAAACTTTTCACAATCACATACGTTTCCAATATGGGACAAAGACCAGAGGCCTTGGTTGTGTTTAGGTGGCAGAGAGCAGAAAAGGAGAGAAAAAAGAGGGCAAGAGAAGGTTAACCGTTTCTTTACTTGTCACATGCATGGTGTGAAGGCTTACAAAGCTCTTTACCACGTCACTGTTTTGGTTTTCATCTCACACTCATTGTTTCTGTCTCTTTTTACTCTAAATACTTTGGTTTAGATGAGGCTGATATTCTGTCACGTAGCCTATACATTGCTCTTCTCATTGATGTCCTACTTATCAGGAAGGGACAGTGTATTTAACAGTTAAACATCTGAGATAACTGCTACTCAAATATTCTTCCTGGTCGTTGGCTTCCTCTGCACACATAAATAACTTTCCCCTTCCCTGTACCTTTTCCACTCCCTCTTTCTTTCTCCACAGTTTTCCTGTTTGATTCCCTTTATTGTCCCATTTACTAGTTCTCTCTGGCTCACTCTCAGACTCATTTTGTGTCAGTGAATAGCCAAAAAACCTCATTTGCTCCTCACACCATTGCCTTCACAGAGCCCTTTGCTGTTAGTGTCCACTGGGAAGAAAAAGAGACTTTTGGTGTTAAGAAGCTGGACTGGTTGCTCTGGGAGGGCAAGAAGCTTTGGATTAGCAGGGAGAGTCTCACAAAACATGTTCACACAACCTCATTGTGCTCCTTGGGTCTGGCTACAGTAACTGGGAATTATCTCCATGTGCTTTAGTTACTATGGCAGTTATTTCTTCATTGACTGGTGGAAAACACACAGCTGTAATTTATACATCAACAGATCTAAGTCATGGAGCCTAGAACAAAGGATGAATTGTTTTCATCAAGCACTTTTAGAAAAAAAAAATAGACAGCTGTAGCCACAGTAAAATACTAAGTGACTTTGAATTTGATATATGCACTCCTTCAAAAAGAAAAGCAAAAATCCCTCAAAATTAAAAAAAAATGAAAATTTTCAGTTAAATATAGTATCACCACACCTGTATGCCTTTCACTTTTTAATGAGTAAATGTTGAAATTCTTTACATTTATTTTTTAAAGTTGTCCTTTATATGGATGTGGGGTGTCACTACCAATAGCACTGGTGGCAGAAATCACAAGAATGGCCTACTCAGAAAAAAAAGAAACCATTTTATTTCTTGCAAAGGTTATGGCAACCACCAGTAGTCCACCATCACAGTCCGTGCAATGTATTGATCTGCCTTCAAAAGGAAGGATGTATTTTCTCATTCTTCTCAACCATTAGCTGGTACATCAGCTTTGCTCTCTCTCTGCCATCTTCTCCCATGAGCTCATATCCCAAAGAGCAGCTTGCACATCCCTTCAAGCCTTCCTGCCAAAATTTGCCTCCTTCAACTGAGACAACCATCCTCTTCACTCCTCACCCTTCTTCCCACTAGACAATGTGCTTCCTTGAACCAAATGAGCTCCAGTGCTGGTTTCCCTGGGACAGAATGACGGGCCTGCCATGGTCTGCAGGCCATTAACAGCTTGAAGTCAGCTAAGGTAGCTGACACAAGTTGGCCACAGGTGTATCCCATCCCATAAATGTCATGCTGAGTATAAAGGGGGGGTTTGCTAAGAGGGAGTCTTTTCTTTGAGGCCTTCTGCTCAGATCTTTATGCTGGAGCTCCTCCTGAATCTGCTTCTCTTACTGCTCCTGGGGACCGCCTTCCTGTTTATTGTGGACACCGTGCATTTGCTGGGCTGAGTATATCTGTTTACTTTTATTTGCACTGGTATTAGTTTGGCTGTTTTCATTTCAACCCAAGGGTCTTCTCTCTTTTTCCCAATTCCCCCTTTTTGGCTGAGGTGGGGTCACTGTGTGCTAGAGTATTTGCTATAGTTTAACCTTGAATACAAGCTAAACTTAGACAGCTTTGAATTTTGTTTTGCATGGATACAAATAAGACTAATTAATGTCCAGCAAAGAAACCCTGGCAAAGGCCCACACTACCACAGGTGCTCTGTGCTCAACCAGCCTGTATGTTCCTCCTGAGATTGTCATGAGAAGCAACAGGTCAGTTGTTGAGGTGTGTAGATTGGTAAGGTCTAGACTCAAAGCTCATAAGCCTACCAGTTAAGAAGAAATTTATCTGTAGATGCCCTGTTTTCTTTTCCTGCCTCTGAGTTTGTTGTGGTCTTGTTGTAAGATCTCTGGACATGTAGCTTCTCAATGGGATGTTCTCCTCATCAGATTTTAGTGGACTGACAGAGAATTTTACTCCCCTGTTATGCTGCCTGAGGTAGGGTGTCAGGTGAAATGCTCACCACAGGATGAACAGAAGATAAATGTGCTCTATCACTCCATTGTGTTTATTGATCACACTTGGGTTGTGCTAGCTTGAAGACAAATAGCCTAGAAATCTAAGACAAGAACCATCTTTATATGTCTCCATATATATGAAATATAGCTTTGGAAACTTCATATATGTATAAAATTAAAATTTTACACAGGTTGGACAGTGTTATTCCTAGTCTTGTGGACTGCTCTTGTACTGTAAACAGCTGCATCCCTTGCTGAGAGTAAATCACACAATGTTCAAGATGATTTCATATTTTAATTATCTTCTTTTCTTCTTGTAGGGCTGGGAGGGACTTCCTACATTTCATGTAATCAACATGCAAATTTGAGAGTTTCCCATAAAATCCTGCAGTAAACAGGATATGTTTGCTCTAAACAGATTTCATCCAGTAACAATTCACTATAAATTCAGCTAGCATCAACAAACTGTTATTTTCCCTCCTGTTCCTCTAACATCTCTTTTCTGAGTGTAGAACAACAGAAGAAAATTGCTGCTATTTCTCCCCAGATTGAAGTATTTAAGTAAAGCTAAAGGCACTGTCTACCAATAATGATAGTACTCTGGGAGTCAACTGCATTCTTTTTTCATTGGAAATGTAAAGTAGTAAATGGAATAACAATTGGAATCAATTGGATTCAGTAAGAGTAGTTCATAGGTATTGCAGAAATGGGATAGGTTATTAGAGGTTTACTACTTGATATAAAAAGCAATTTCACAGAAGCTGTGTTTACTGAACTCTACTAACAGAGTTAGATAATACAGATTTTTAGCAAGTTAATTAAATCATTCTTCAAAAAAATGACCCTGCCACTATATTAAAGGAAAATTAAAGGGCAACTTACAATTTAACTTCTGCTGAAATTCCTACCTAGTTTTCAGTGCTGAAGGCAGGGATAATAACATAAGGAAGCTTTAAAAGTCTTCTCCCAAGAGATTTAATGCTGTGCAAGATTGGGATATGGCAATGAGTCTCACTAGGCATTTACATAATGATTAAAATATATACTTTCTTGATTCATAAGTTGCTGATTTGAGAGAAATATCTTTAAAAATTGTGGGGTTCTAAAATTTTTTTAGTACTTTTACCAAGGTGTTGAAAGAACAAAGATGCTCAGAGACAAATGTCAATGGTAACTTGGGCATCACACTGGCACCACATTAAAATGGCTTTAGACTGGGATCAACAGCTGTCAGAGCAATAACAGTGTGACAAAATGGGTTATTTATTTTAAAGGGAACTTAAACATTGTGTTAAAGTTGACGGTGAAAACACTGCTGAAAATTGAGTGTGAGATAGAGGTTTTCTTGGTAGCTACAGGATGTCCTTGGAACAGATTCTGCATCCCAATGAGCTGGATGCCACTTGCAGTACATTAGAAAGAAATTAGTTAGGGTTGAATGTATTTATAATGTCAGGGTAGTTTCTAGTCTGAGAACCAGTGTTCCAGTTAGGAACCATGTCATACTGAGGAAAAATTAGCTTGCTTACAAATGCACAGCAGATCATTTCCAGACCAAACATGATGCTGCTCTCCACCTTTCTTCTTTCTCCCACTGTTTCTGTTTTGTTTAAAGCACAGCTACAAAGGCTCACATCTCATCTCAGCTGCTTTTGTTAGGACAGCTAATGAACCGGGGCAGGATGGGGGGGGAAAAACCTGCAGTGGAAATGGGGTCATGGAGAGGTTAAACTTCATGAATTTATTCATTGGGATTCAGCTCATGCTCTCCTGAAATGAGATGTCATCATTAAAATTGTGGATGACACTGTTGCACAATGATGCTTTCTGACAAGCTGTTAGAGAGATGTGAAGGAAATAGTTTTCGTTTAAACTTTAATACATCACTGTGATGAGAAAACAAGCCCAAATTGAACAAACAATGTCAGAAAAGTCCTGAAAACAATCTATCTAAGATGTTTGTAAGGGAGAAATGCTCAAATTTCATTACAGAAAAAAATAAAACCAGCAAGGAACTTGACATTTTTTACTTTTCTGGAATTACAGTTGAGATATGAATAGCACAAGTATCCTGGGAACAAAAATATTGTTTATTTCATCTTAGCACTTTTGATAACAGCAGAAATGTTGGCTGGGTGTTTTTTAACAGGAGCAAAGAACCTAATTGTTTGAAAAGATGAAAAAGCAGAGTCACAATTAATTGTTAGGGAGTCTGAAAGGTACAGACTAATTGGAGGTGTGACCCTGAGTTTAGCCTGTTTCAGTGCCTGGGTTCACAGCAGTGGAAGGTGACACAAAGGGCCATCCTTTCCCCTGACCCAAGGCAGAAATCAGTCATATTTGGGTCAGTCTGGACAGGTACTGTTCTGGCTTCTTCATAAAGGCTTGTCATCCTCTCCCAAAAATTGGGTTTAGTGCATAGCAACTTCTGCTACTAGATGCTTTTCAAGTAGCTAAATTAAAGCATCTTTGAGACCATTGCTTCATGTTTTAACCATAATAAACCCTTTCCTCTTTGCTCTTCTCTATATTTCAGAACTGTTTTCTTAGCCTATCCTCAGTTTTCTTTCCATTTAACCTGCAACACCTTTTCTCAGACATGTTTTAGGGTCTCTCCTGGCTCCTGTTCCCCGAAATCCCTTTTGGTTCTCATCTATCTCAAGGCTACTGATGCAGGCAAAGTGGTTTCCAGCTGAAACCTCAGCAGGTGACCTGTCTCACAGCCTATACCCCTTTTTATGCAACCCAGTATAATGTTTGCATCTCATGAAATGACATGCTGTCCACATGGTTCACTATCAAACATGAAACATTTTTACAGAGCTGCTGCCCACCAGCGTGCTCCTGTCTTCCATTTGCGTAGTTGGCCACCAGCTTAATTGGGTCAACTACAACTTGTCCCTGTCAGATGTCCCCTTACTCGCTGCAAACCATACCTGCACTTCATGAGGAACATTTTGAATTTGAATCCCATCACCTAAAATGCCTCTAGCCTTTCCCAGCTTGATGCAGTCTGCCAAGCTAACAAGCCTACTCTATATCCATACATCCAGGTTATTCTAACTGGATGTCTCTGCTATGACTGGTATTTTTCCAACTGTCCTTGAAGGCTGCCTTCTTTTTAGAGAATTTATGGGACTCTGAAGCTTACTGAGTTGCCCACAGAAAGGTTGCTGGCTCATCAGTGAGATTTACAGCCTGCTAACTGCTCTGTAATAAGGTAAATACAGAACTGCTGGGCCATCAGGGAGTATGCCACAGAAGAAAATTGACAGTAATTTCTGTTCCTTTCCCAGGCTTTTTCTTTTCCAGGGGGTGGGGGAGGGGCTACAAAACAGCAAGTTGGCCTCTAATTTTAAAAGAGTTAAGTTTTAATAAAATGGAAATTTGCCATTTTAAGATAAAGCTAGAGCTTCTAGTGCTATGCTTTAAATATGATTGGTGAGATTAAAGGAAGTCAGGTCTGAATAAATACTGTAGAAAACTAAACAGGTTTTCTATCAAACAATAACAAAGCCATACAGAAAAAAAAAAAAAACCTTCTCACTGATTATCCTTCAGTGCTGTGTAATTACCATCCATTCCATCATAACCCTCCAATTTGTAACAGCCTTGACTTACAATTAGGAGCACCATACATGAGAAGTCAAAGTCCCATGAGATACAGATTTTATTGGCAGGGAAGGGAAGCATGCACATGTCCAGTAGACAAATTAAACTGTAAATTAATTTTAATGGAATTGAGATTGCCTGGAAAAAAAAAAAATCTTATTTTCTAGTGGAACGTATGCTATGGCTTTTTTCTCTGCACTGGTGATGTCTCTGCTTCCATTTTACATTGCTCTGGAATAGATTGACTTTCTGGATAGGCCTTGTTACCATATTTCATTATGGCACACTTTTTTTGTACTCTTAAACTTTGGAAGAAATTGCTGTACACCTGCTGCTGGATCCTTTCTTCTCTAATCAGCTACCTGTGGAAAGCTACCAAGTGTAAACAAATTCTTCTTTTCTTAGAATCAAAACACATCTTGATATGATGAAAAGAAATCATATTTCTGTGATATTAGCTGTTATGTGATAATGTATCTGAATACAAGGAACTTTTTAATCAGAGCCCATATTAGCAGAACTCCAATACCTGAGAATTACAAAGTACCTGAAGGACCACTCCTGCTTTTAGAAAAAATACTTCACCCATTGAAAAGCTATTTTTTTTTTTTCTTATCTCAGTGCATTTCCTGACTATAACTGCATAACCTTAAAACAGCCAGAAAATACAGGTCCTTTTAGCAGTACTTTGGCTGAGGTGATTCTTTCATGATACTGTCTGAGTTGGGTGGGTTTTTTTTTAGGCTGAAGCAAACAGATCAAAAAATCTGGTGCAGAGAGGCAGAAGTAAAAACTGACCTAGAAAATATCACATAAATGGAACTGCAAACCCTGATCTTAGTTAAAACCTGAAGGAAAATGTCAGCCAGAATTACACATTACCCTGAAAAGAACAAAGCAAATGTTTTTACCTAGAGCTACTGAAGTATCTATTCTGAGCCTACAGGAATAGGGTGTGGTTTATATCCCAGGTCTCCTCAGTTCACTTGCTCCACTTCTGAATGTAAGACAGTCTGCAGTTTGTCCCATCCAGGTGGACAACTGCAAGCAATAGAGTTATGCTGATTGTGACACATGAGCTCATCTGCTTGCAATTGCTGTCAAGATTTACTTGGAGGCTGAGGTGGTTGGAAACCGGAACAGCAAAGATTTTCCAAGTTAAATGGCAAAAATTTGCCAATTTAAGCATGCAAAAGCTCAACTGCAAGGTGACAGTAGGGGACAAACTGCTATTCAGAATACTGAAAATAGCTTGGGCAAGGAAAAGTTTGTGTTGAAGAGGAAAATTTGAGTTGTAGTAAAGGCTGAGATTCTCCTGGAAGACCTCGTTCTGCCAAGGGGGCAGCTCGTAAGTAGTGCTTGGAGTGAGGAACAGAAATGTCATTAAATCACTTATTTGTTTTGAATAATTGCACTTTTCCCACAAAAATTATAATGTTTTTAATGCAGCAGGAACTTCTACATGCCAAAGTCAGCAAAAGCCCATACACTGTTTCCTCTGAGAAAGGCAAGATATGGCTTTTCATAACATTGTCACTGTCATCCAGCTTCTCTGAAGACATTGTGTTTCCTCTGCGTTTGAAACCCTGATCTCATTTCAGGCACAGCCTTGTAGGGACAGAATGAAGGTGGTAGCTGTGCTATATGGCC
The DNA here is from genome assembly GCF_000691845.1 of Merops nubicus. Lineage (NCBI taxonomy): Eukaryota > Metazoa > Chordata > Aves > Coraciiformes > Meropidae > Merops > Merops nubicus. Next base: position 107,705 of record NW_008604706.1, read on the forward strand.
ATGCTGTGATGCCAAGGTTCTGCTCTCTGTTCTGCTGCTTGATTGTTCAGTCCCTCACTACTGCCTACTGATAGCAGGTACAGAACACGTACATTGTTTGTAAAGTTTCATAAGGATACCTTTCATACACTGGTAGAAATTACATCTGCACTGAAGCTCTTGACCCAAATCCATAATCCTGACTAGAGTTTCCTCCAAGAGGAAAAAAGTTTGCATAATAAAGATATGCCTGACCTCAGATCTTAATCTGGAGAGACAAGAATCAGAAGGCAGAGCTCTGGGATGACAAGAACTAGTTTATATTCTTATTTCTGGCAACAGCCCTGTGACCTGAGGGAGTAATTTTATCCCTGTGTACCTTGCTTTCTCCATGTTAATAGAGGTAATAATGCTTACCCTCGCAAAAATAATTTGAGGTCTATCACCAAAGGCTTCTATACACATTTATAACTGCCTGGTAAAGTTTGTGGTTTGTTTCCTAGAGAATAACCAGGATATGCAGCTATACTCCACGTAGTTTTGAGTTGTTTACATGCGGCTGTCCAGATCAGCCCATTGCTAATATAAATCTCACAAGGTCTTTGGGAACCTGCATATATTTATTATCTTTGGGTGTGCACTATAACTAAGCTGTAAATACAGGAAGAAACTCCTGTTTGGAACTCCTGCTGCTGTTTCTCTGTTACAGAATTTCTACAATTTCTACTCTCTGTTGTAGAGTAGTGGGCATGATGAGGAAGGAGCAGGTAAAGAGATATCTGAGCAAAGGCATAATTTCTTACAGCCCTGCTCCATCTCTTGGGGGGGGGGGGGGGGAAACAACAAAAACTTCTCTCCATGTCCAGCTCTCCAAAAGAGAGCCCAAGATCCTCATGGGCTTCATGTTGCCCCTTCATGATGATACCTGAGTACATGCTTGCTGTCACTGTTACCTGTTCTTCAGGTCAACCTTGCTCTCTTCTTCATGAATCTGACCCTTTCATATCAAAGGAAACCCTATGTGTATTTATCCAGGGGAGTATTCTTCACCTAGCAGAGAAGTGGGCTGCTGCCTGTGACAGCCCTTTGTGGCTTGGCAATTCCTTCCTCAGCTGCTGCAGTGTGTTAGTACAGCTAGCCCCATCTGAGTCACTAACCCCAGGCTGGATATACAGGATGCAAACCCTTAACAGGAACTTTGTCAGCTAGTTACATGGTCTTTCTTCTTTCTTGAACTTTGAAGTGGTTTTGTGGTTGTGCAGAACCTCTGTAGTCAGCACAGCTTCCCTGCCAGACAGCAGAGTCTGGGATCAGGGATGGGGTGTCAAGAAAGACAGAAATTGCACTTTTGTATTCACTTGGAAATTATATGTTCATCTTCTTGTATTCCTGCAAGGTGGGAAGCATCCCAAGATCCACTTAGAAGAGCCACCACCTACATCTGTTCCCATCTTGGACTTCGAATGCAGCATTGATCCCAGCATCTGTGCCAACTGTTGGAAGGTAGAGCCAAGTCAAAGAGCTGCACCTATGGATAGGGGTTGTCAGCACCCACAGAAGAGGCTGCTTCCCCATTGCCTGCCCTCTGCTTTGCAACAGAAAAGTTCCCACAATTCAATTTTCCAGGCCCTAAAATAGGTTCTGCCTGTGGAAATCACCTCATCCTAAGTCTCACTAAATTATGGATCCTACTGCTTCCCATTTGAGGGCTGACAGCACAAGCAAATTGGACAGACATCAAAGGCTTTGCTACACACAGACACTTCTGTCAAAGTCACAAGGCTTATACAGACTAGGAAAAAGTAGCAAAGCCTGCCTGGAAAACCATTTTACTAACCTTAAATGTCCATCAAGTTTAGAGCAGTCCTTTCAGGGGTTCCATTTTGCAGACCTCCTTACTCAGTCTCCACCTTTTGTCTACCTCATACATCAAGATAAATTCTCTCTTTCTGAATTCATAATGCCTTTCATCAGACAGGGCACAGTTGTTACAAGTCCCTTTAAGGGATCCAGACCTTGGTTGCTGGAGAGAAAAAAAGAAAGAAAATATAACGGGAAAAGCTTTCTTGGGTAGGGGTATTGAGCAATACTGGTGCAGTTGAATATGTAGTTTTCCAGGTTTACAAGTCCTGATCTCAAACTCTAGTTCACCTTTGTCAGTATTTGTGAGTTTAGTCCAGCAAGAAGAGGGAGGGAAAAAAAAGGCAACAGAACTGCCCAATCAACATGCTGCTTTCACAGCAAGATGGAGCTTAACCTGAAGATAATCTTCAATCTTCTGGATCTTCATCTACATACAAGGTACAACCTCTCTATAAAATGAATATTTAATTGCATTATTGTATTACTGAACGACTGATCCGTGTATCAGAAATGCTATATAGCTCCTTAACAAATATATGGAGAAGCACAGAGTGGTTGTTGCTGCAAAGAGCTGATCTTAAAGTCTCAGAGAAAAAAAAAAAAATAAAAAAGCAAAAACTTTATTCCCTATCTAACTCTTTTAACTCATTTTTCTTGTTTCAAATATACAAGAAAGTCTCTTGGTTTCTGTAGCTCAGTAGTCTGTATTTCTCCCACATTATAATCTGAGATTTGATGTAGATTTGTATATGAGAAAGCTGTACTTTGCCATTGTGATCTACGTTCATGAAAGCTTTGAGTAGATTAATTTACCTCTAGAAGATCACGGTCTTCACTCTGGACAAGAAATTCATTCCACTTGATTTTCAGAACAGGCAGGTTTTCATACTTTTTTTTTTTCCTTCTCAGGTTGGCTTTTCTCAGCTTTTTTTTCCCCCTCAGTTCATTAATTTTACCCTTTCCCTTTCTCCTTGTCCTTCGCCACTACATATTCTCCTGTCAGGTTTTCCTATTTCAAGGCTGGAATATAACAGGGAGCAGCTGCTTTTGCTGCTATTTCTGACAGTAAAAATATAAGCAAAAGGGTGATGAGTCTTCAAATAAGAGCCACAAACCTGTAAATTGATCTTTTTTTTTTTTTTTCCCCTGTTTCTCTTGATTTGGAATTAAAGGTGGATCAAACAGCCCGATGCCTTACCTGTGATACACCAAGACCCATGCTGAGCAAGGCTGTATGGTATGTGAGGGTACATCTTCTATGGAGTTGCACAAGTCACCATCCCTGGAAGTAAAAGACTTGTAGATGTGCTGCTGAGGGACATGGTTTAGTGGTGGACTTGGCAGTGCTGGGTTAATGGTTGGACTCAACAATCTTAAAGGTCTCTTCCAACCTAAACAATCCTATGATTCAAAGTAGTGTTGTGTCCTGAGGGTAAAACAAGACCTGACCAAGGGTCCCACCCACAGTCCAAGTGGAGAGCTCTTCTCCCATCTCATCAGCCCCCTCTCAGTAGCTGCAGTGCCCTCTGGTTCACCTTGCCCTCTTCTTTAGAGTTCTAAATAAAACCTCTGCTGAAAGGCAGATATGAGTCACAACCAGATTTTCAACACCAGAGGCCAGGAGGTATGACAGGTTGCTGTGCTCCTCAATACCAGCATGATACTGATCAGACCTGTGGTGGGACAGCTAGTGCAGTAGTGCTTACTAGGTCCAAAAGTTTAAGCCTTCTTCATCATCTTAGAAGTCCTCTTGCTTATTATTCTTGTGCCTCTGATTTGAATGGATATACATTAAAGAATAAAATCCCTTAAAATTTTAAGGGACTAAACCTGCTAAAAGACAAAAATGCTCCCTAAATGGATTAAAATGTTGTCCTCAGAAAAGAACATAGATGTTGCTAAAGTTCAACATCCTGGAGGTTAAAGCCTTCTGCTTGCCAACTGGAAAAGGTAGCAGCCTGGAAAGTCTTTTGCATGGCTAGACCAATGCTCTGGGACTTCAGCAAGAAGGGGACGCCTCTGAACAGGGCAAAGCTAGATGACAAGGTGACCCAGGACAGCTATAGCTGTCTTCAAACAGCAGCAGGCTCAAATAGTGCTCTGGTTGAGAGCCAAGGTCTATCTGGCAGAGGTATTCAAAAGACATACAGATGTGGTACACAGGGAGACGGTTTACTGGTGACCTGGCAGTGCTGGGTTAACAGTTGGGCTCTGATCTTAAAGGTCCTTTCCAACCTAAACAATTCTATGATTCTGAAAGTTGAGACCCATTTTTTATGGGGCAAAGCCTGGCATCCCTCCTGGTACCATACCTACTTGTCCTCCCAACTCATTCAGTTGAGGTGGTTTGGTTCATTGTTAGCCCTGATTCAACTGATTTTTGGCAATATCTCTTCACTGATCTTGTTTTGAATCTGTCTGAAATCAGATAATGTCATTTGGCTCTGTTGCAGGCAGGATACTCAAGCCCAGGGGTGCAGCACAAAGAGGAGGTGTATTTGAACATCAACCCAAGACCCTGCCCAGATATCACCCTGTCTCCACTTGTCCCAGGGATGCAAGCTTTTGATCATCCTGGCCAGCATACAATCACAGAATTACTAGGTTGGGAAGGACCTCTAGGATCATCAAGTCCAACCTCCCAACATTTCCCTAGCCTCTAGAGCACAGCCTCAAGTGCTACATCTAGTCATTTTTTAAACACCTCCATGGATGGTGACTCCACCACCTCCCTGGACACCCCATTCCAGTTCCAAATAAAGTGCCAGTAAAGAATTTTTTCCTAATATCCCACTGAAACCTCCCCTGGTGCAACTTGAGGCCATTTCCTCTCATCCTATCATCACTAATTTGGGAGAAGAGACCAACACCAGCCTCACTATAACCTCCTCTTAGGTAGTTGTAGAGAGCAATAAAGTTACCTGTCTCCTTCAGACTAAACAACCCCAGTTCCCTCAGCCAGCCCTCACGAGGCATGTTTTCCAGTCCTCTCACCAGCCTTGTTGCCCTTCTCTGGACCCACTCCAGCACCTCAGTGTCCTTCTTATTCTGTGGTGCCCAAAACTGGACACAGTGCTCAAGGTGTGGTCTCACAAGTGCTGAGTCAAGGGGCACAATCACCTCCCTGCTCCTCCTGGTCACACCATTACTGACACAGGCCAGGGTGCCATTGGCCTTCTTGGCCACCTGGGCACACTGCTGGCTCATGTTCAGCCAGGTGTCCACCAACACCCCCAGGTCCTTCTCTGCCAGGCAGCTTTCCAGTCACTCCTCCCCAGGTCTGTATGTTTGCCTGGGGTTGTTGTGACCCAAGTGCAGGACCTCCATGTAGAGGCATGGTGGGGGAGCTGTCCTCATGGCCCAGTTGGCCCTTGCCTCTGCCAGGGAGATGCTTCTGGGGTTTGCAGCATCTCTGGCCCTGTGGCCGATCTTCCTCTGGCAGGCAGCTGCGTGGTGCCGGCTGTCCTGGCAAAGCTGTGGGGAGCAGTTCAGATAAAACTGCAGTTTGGAAATGCTCTGGATGCACTCTTTTCAAGCCAAGGAGACTACTCTCCTTCAAACGGGGATTTGAATTGTAAATAATGTTACTTGTCTTTCTAGTAAAAGATGACACAGGGTTAATAGGATGGCAAAGTTCATATGCTACCCTATAATTAAAAAACAAGGGGAAAGACAGACCACTTAAATGGGTTTCCTGCTGTGACAAATTCTGAGGATAATAACATTTTTGCACTGCTGTAAAAAGCTATGTTGGCTGTAAATTCTCCAGCAAGGGTAATGAGTGGTCTAGTCAGCCTTTCATTTGTTTTGTAGCCTGATGCCCAATCTTTTCAGAAAATAAAAGCACAACGCTTGCGTCGCTTGATCAATTGATCCAAAACATATCTTAAAGACACAGATTTGCTTCCCCTCCAGTGGCTCCTTTCAGTTGTCTAATTAAAGCAATATCATTTGCATTTCTGAGGTATGTGACTTTTGGTCTGCACAAATACATACCATATCCGTGATTAATTCTAGTCTTTTTTCTCTAGCAGTTCACTTCTCATATCTTTCTGTACACTGGCTTCAATTTAGTTTTTAATATTTTTTTTTTAATTGAGTGTCTCAAACACTCCCATTATCTCCTTCCACCATAATTTTTCTTTTATGGCAGGGACCAACTCCTTTCCTCATTTGCTAGCAATCTCTCAGCACAAAACCCCAGGTGAAGTCCACTTCAAGTTAGATAGTATTTCAAATCCTATTGGGCTCAACCTTTAAACTTCTTTTGCACCTTTGTTAACTTCAGAATAGAGCAAGTTCACAGCTTTTTTTTTTGGTCTGAAAAATAATGAAAGAGACCTGTTTTCCCATCCTCCCATTTCCTCCTGAGATTAATTGAAATGCAGCCCTCTAAACCTCCACTAATTTATTTTGAAGCCAGCTATTTCCTCAAACAGTTGCAGAAGATGAAAGTTGTTGATAGGAGCTGCGATTTTTTTTTTTTCCTGTTCCATTGCTACATGCCACTTAAATCCCTGGCTTTGCTCCCATCTCTCTTGACACATGTATCTGAGCTACCATGGATAAAACCCACGAGGCTCAAATACATGTTCATTTGATGTGCAGGAAGCTTGGTTTGCTTTCAGCTGAACAGTTTGTAAGGGGCTGTGAATGCAGCAGCAGAGGAGGTGGGAGCAGGGAGTTTAGTGTTTAAGGTTATCACTGCACATGCCACTTCAGGGGTCAGATTTTTGCACCCTTTCCCAGCTTGAGCACTTCAAAAGCTGGGCCAGTGCTCACAGAGCCTGGTGGGGTGGTGTGCACGTGTGAGGTGGGAAGGATGAAGAGCTCTCTGCTTAAAAAAAACTAAAACAATTACAAGACAAGACATTTGAGTGCATTCAAGGAATTCATTATTTGAATTCCATCATGTGGAATTCAAGGCAGAATAGGGAATAATTTTACCAAGTCATTGACTGGGAGATTAAAACTTGCCTTTAATGTGTGCATGGTAGTACTAGCAAAAGCTGTTCTCCTCTTGAAGGCTACACATGGCTGGGTTGTTCAGGCGAAGCTTGCTCCTTTGTGTCACTGCAGTTAGCTTGATTTCATCTGAGTCATTCTCATTCTTCACGTGTCATGCTCTGCGTATGCTTGCTGCCAAATTTACATCCTAAGTCGGTTGTGTCACAACCTTCTGTACAATTATGGGTTTTTTCTTTCTCAAATGTAGTTGTTTTCTTTCTGGGAATGAATCCCAGTTTCCTTCTGTTTATTGTTGTCCTTGGTTTTAAGCTTGTTTGGGGAGGGGGGAGGGCTCCACAGTCCTGTTGGTGCTGGGGGAAGCTGAGGGGCAATTGATCTAGTACTTGAGTGATGTACTGTGTTTCTGATTCATCAACTTTCTACACAACCAACCATAAAATTAAACCTACATTTCTAAAGCCTTTCAGAGAGCTGCAAAAATTACCCATTACGCTCATTTATTTGTTGTATGGGGGTTTTATTTCACTTTTTTTTTTTTGTGCTATTCTAGTACTTTGCATCTCAATGTTCCCATTAGTAAAAGATAAAAGGGGCATCTAAGGGCCACATAAGCAGGGAGACATGTAGCCACCAGGCTCTGAATCATGGGGATTTTTTCTCCCCCTTTTGTTTTCACCGGAATTGGGAATGTTCATAGTCCAATAGAGTCTGTAAGAAAATGTCTTCAAAGTGCAACTCTGTTGCTGCTTGACTGCGTTTGTCTACAGACTTTTTAGCTGTCGCTGAAGCATTGACTTAAGAATCACTGAAAACTACCATCAGTTTCTAATGAGTAAGACTTTAACCAAGCAGGTATTTAAACAAAGAACAACAAACCCCACTTTCCACTCTAGCCCAGCTGGTTTTGATCCCATTGATGTTTTCACTGGAATTGGGAATGTTCATAGTCCAATCTGTAAGTCTGTAAGAAAATGTCTTCAAAGTGCAACTCTGTTGCTGCTTGACTGCGTTTGTCTACAGACTTTTTAGCTGTCGCTGAAGCATTGACTTAAGAATCACTGAAAACTACCATCAGTTTCTAATGAGTAAGACTTTAACCAAGCAGGTATTTAAACAAAGAACAACAAACCCCACTTTCCACTCTAGCCCAGCTGGTTTTGATCCCATTGAATACTATCAAATGGGTTAGAGCCATGTGTGAATTTTGTCACTTGTGAGTTGCTGACAGTGCCTACCTCAACATACTACATGCTATGAATTTTAAATTATTTTATTCAAATAACCCCAAATTTATTGAAGCATTGCCGTTTGTTATGTAGTGCTATTCTTCCCACTGACAACTGGGGAAAAACAAGACAAAGTGACTACATCTTGCCATTAGAATTTTTATTTCTGGGAAATGCAAATATTTCAGCTGCTGAATAAAAATAGTCACCATACCACACCCAGGCCATCTATTCCAAGTTTGATATCAGAATACAACTGCCCACTTAAGTCTGGCTGTGCTTTTACATACATAAATGTGTGAGAGGAATAAATCTTCTGTATGCTGATAGTGATATAAAAACTTCATGGCAGACAAAACCAGCCTCTTTGTCTGCCAGTGTTCTAAAGGACACTCTTCATGTACATGTGCCTCTTTGTCTCTCATCATGTTTTCATCAATACTGAAGGACTATGGACAATTACTGTTGCACATCAGACAATCCCTCAGAGACCCATCCATGGGTCCACACGACAGGAGGTATAACGTCTCACTTAGAGATGCCTTCAGTATTCAAAATACTCCTTAGGATTATACTTGGTGCTGTACTGAAGACTTTTTCCATGGAGGAGAACAAGTAAGCAAAATACTTAATCTCTTGACAAAAATCAGGTTTGAGCATCAGAAATGTCTTTATCACTTACTGTGACAACCACTTTTCATTAAATAACCATCACAGGTCCCACAGTATCACTATTTCCTCATGTTTTAGACCATTTTTCCAACAGTCATATGTTAGAAAATATACTCAGGGGGAATAGCATCCCTGTGGTAGGATATTCAAGGTAGTTACTTTTTTGTTTTTAACCTTCAAAACCGCTACAAATTAGTGGTGTAATGGAGAAGGTCCTTTTTAATTTAGTTTCTCTGCCTGATCCAGACTAGAAAACAGAGTTATTTTCTTAGGAGACCAATTCTTTGATAAGATCTGTCTGTACCCAGCTATCTGATAAGCTGGGAACTAGAGATCCAATGTCACCTTTCATCTACTTATTCATCTGTCAGTGGCGCAGGGATCTGGTGATACAGTCACTCCAAACTTTCACAGGATAATTCTCACAATTATCTTAACAAGAATTTATAAATCAAATCAATTTTTTTTTTTTTTAAATCACAAATTAAATATTATTTTCTGAAGGGAAAAATAAAAAAGTTTTAAAGCTGGAAATCTATCTACCAGGGATATATCTATTAGCTTTTGCAGTCCAAATCATATGGTTTTGCTTTACTATTCAGAGGCCACCTGTTTCATACTGGCCTAGCATTTTGACTAGATGAGCATAAATCAGACTATTAAAATATTAACTGGGCCAACAAGCAATTCTTAACTCTGTATAAATTGACAGTTACCTTTTTTTCTTGTAAGAAAACTGTGTGAAACACCTTTGACTAGGATTTCGAGATGCACCTGTTCCTGGGTTTTTTGATCTGTCCACCTGACTGGATTCTAACATTTAGTGCCCTGTTTTGAAATTCAGGCTTGCTACTTCAAAAGAAAGTAGCCTGGAAAGATGATTTAAATAAATAATGTTCAGTCATTTATTATTATTCAAGGGAGATGCCAACATAGTGCATATTTTAACACCAATGGGGTTTATATAAGGGAATTATTGTATTAGTAATGTAATTACAACAAAACCACAATTTGTACCTATTTATTTGCTTTTCTTATTGTGTATGGATATAATGCAAAGCTTTCCACAGATCCTCTGTGTGGCTTTTTTAAGCTCTGATTTGACTATATGTTGCTTTCCCTGATTAACACACATTGATTTGCAACTCTCTTTATTGTATTTCAGCTTTAATTGCAAAAAGGCTGCCCAGTGTCTCTGTGAGCATGCCCACTCTGTGCCTTTTTATCAGCCAAAATCATCATGAAGGAGGAATCGCAGGAATCCCACTGCAGGCTCTGCCAGCCATTAGAGCTTGACCTGTGACTCTGTGGCATTCCTCACATCTCCTGTGCCATCATTCCTTTGCTGCCACAGAAACTCCCAGTTATTGCTGGTAGCAATGGCCAGCTGCTTTGATCACCTCCCTTGCACAGTGAATATTCATGGGGAACAGAGAAAAATTGTGTACACTGTTCTGGCACAGCTACAAAAGCAAAACTTAGTGTTTTTCCTCAGTTTCTTCCTATGTCAGTAGTCCCCCAAACATAAACATGAAAAGTTAGGCATTATTTTGCCTGTCTTCATGGTCAGGAAGATATTTAGCTGGTAGGATCGCTTTAGAGGCATGACGACTGCAAGCAAAAGGAGGATCTGCCTCACCCCTTCTTGCTGGGGGTTCTCTGTACTGTGTTACTACTCCAGTTTAGTTTATCATGGGAAAGGTGGCAATTATTTCTTTTTCCTTAAACACTCAAAAAGCTTTATTTCCATTCCTAAGTTATCACCTTCTAGTGACTACATCAACTTCAATTCAAAGGCTTATCCCCAAGCTTGTTTCTTATCTTGTATTACCTACTCTATACTTTTCATACCCTGTATATAGCTGCACTGGTATTTTATATAACCATATATTATTTTTTATATGCATTTTGTTTTCATTAATTGAAGTTGCTGTGGTACTTCATTGCGTGAACACAATCTTACAACTTCTACTGAGAAACAAACCAAAACAAATTACATAAAAAAAAGTCTTAGTAGTGCCAAGATTTTCTTCTCTGCATTGCACATGCAAAGTTTTTCTAGTTAATTAAGAACAAACACACAGAGAGCACAGCTAGCTCTTAGAACATGAATTTAATTTCCTTGAAGCTAAATAAAGACCAAACAAAACTGTTCTTGTTACAATTTCAATCTTCAAAGGAGTTTATTTATTTCCTTTTATAGGTCTGGACAGCCTTGAGCTATCTGTGTTTAGATTAAATCAGCTCCAGAATCCTCCTGTCCCTCTTAGCTGTAAACAGTGCTGAAATGGGAATGATACCTCAGGATTAAAGCTGAAATCAGTGGGATTAATTGGAAAGAGGTTGCCAAGAAGGAAGAATAGCCCTGCCCTAGGCTCTCACAGTCTGCAGCCCCTTCAGGTCTCTGATGTTGGGGAAACAGCTGGGAACAAAGCCATGGTTCCCTGTTTATTTACTGGAAGGGGTATCTGTTCAAAACACACCAAACAGGGTATTAGAAGTAACACTTTAACACACAAGAACGTTGGTGAACATGTGTAACCTATATTCAATAACCTTCTTCATTTTCTTTATCTTATAATTGAGCTGCACCTCAAAATTACCAAATTTCAGCTATTTTTGTCCAGTAGGTTCTCATTTCTAAAGGGTTTACATCCCCTGCAGATTACTAAAACACAAATCACAGCATTAAGTCTAAATTTTTCACTAGTCACAAATTTTCCTAATGTTTTCTTCAGAGTATTAAAGAGAATTGTTGAACCTGGAGGCTGGCCATGACAGAAGAAAATATTGTCACTTTGTTTCCCTAAAAGCTTGGGTTTATTACACTGATGGTGAAGCTATGCAGGAGAAATGAAGCCAGACCTGAATAGGTCAGGTGAGGACAGGCAATTGTGTGAAGTATGAGAATTTATTTCAAAGCATGATATCTTATTCTACTGGGATTTTAAAATAATTTTTGATATACATTTTAAAATACATGAAAAGTTCTGTTTTCATTGCAAGGTATAATCTGTAGAGAATGCACTTCAGTTGAGACAAAGAGTCCCTGGAACTTAATAGCCTTGACTCTCCATCCTGTAGCTCCTGGCTAGCACCAGGGCCCTCGTGTCCATTGCCACTAAAAGCTCAGCTGTTCACCTAAACAGACTACGTGGCTAGACTGACTGTAAACTGGATTTTCACGATTGGATAGAAAACATTACTCAAAATAATACTATCTACAAAGCCCTTTCTTACATTCTGGTTGTTTCTGTGATGTCACTTGAGAGACTAGCTGAGATTGTCTTTGATGGATGGGTAGTGGTCTATAGTCCAGGGTGTACCTTCCCTCTCAGGTTTGAAAAGGACAGTATGTGAAATCTCCTTGGAAGCCAGTGGAGTCACTGCAGATTAATATTAGAAAGGAAATTACAGTATAATATAATATTTCAATACAATATTGCAATAACAGCACATTAGCACTGCTTGTTCCTATCCTGTTCCTTCCAGTGTGGCCAAGGGATAAAACACCACCTGTGAGATCTCTTGCCTAATTCTAGAGTTTTCTAGCACGCCTCTTGGCTTCCATCATTTTCCATGAACAATTCTCTAGTAAAACTGAATTGTTCAATACTCACGGGAAGCAATCACTACTCTACGTTCACCCATCTCCTTTAAGGCTCTACACGTGATCAAAGATGCTTTCCATGGTCTGATCCTGAGCTTGCAGACCCTTTGGGAAGTCCTGAGCTTAGCATTACTTGGGAGGTCAAACACTATAACACAGTGGTCCCTCCTGGCCTTTTGTTTAACAGGTCAGTGAGACTGGTCATGTGAATACCCACATGGGTAAAAATAGCAATTTTCAGTATTTGATAAACACTAATTCTATTTACGATACATTAAATACAGATTCTAAAAATCAAGAGAACAAGATCTGAAAAATAAGAGAGAGTGGTTATGAAGATGTGGTCTAGATACTGATATCAACACAGTCTGCTCACTCCTAGGAATATGAGCATACCCAGCAGAATATATGCCCTCTGGTACGTATGGCAGCTGGTGGCTCACACTCTTGGCTGCACAGAGGGACCTGCCTTGGTATTTCCACAGCAGCTGCTGGTGCTGAGTCGGTGTGTGAGCAATCACTGCCTTCAGGAAGAACAGGAAGAAAATAATCTAGTTTAAATACTTAAATACTGATAGGCAGGGCACGCACAATGACCTGCTGGCATACTTTCATTAAACTGCTTTTTATACAATTAAGTAATAAAAAAAATTGGATTGCTGCTAGTAAACAGAAAGTAAAACAAAATTTATCAAGAAAATTATGATGAGCTCTGGTTAGGAGGAAAACCCTATGAAGTAGAAAACTATTTTATTTTAAATGGAGATTGGCTATAAATGTTTTTTAATGGTTTTGGAATGGGTTCTGGTAAACACAAGATTACCTGCATTAACTTATATTGGATAACTTTTCCATTATTATAATAAACATTCAAGTTAAAATTATATGAATTATGGTGAAAACTTGCTATATATCTAGTGTATATAGAGCCCAGTAAATTTTTCCTCCTCATTGAACAGGGAACTATGCTATTGCTTTGTGATGAACACTACCCAGAAGAAATGGAAAACTCTCATCAAGACAGTGTCATGTTCACTGCTGTGCTTGAAAGAACAGGGGGTAATGAGACCCTTGATGATATTTCAGTACCTGAGACAAACATACTACTTATGGAAAACTTTTAAAGCTATTTATAAAGTATGTTTAAAAGGGACTAATTCTCCCCAGAGCTCAAGGAATTCTGTTCTGTAAAAGCCCAAAGCCATTTTTTCTAATGAAAGTAATGCTTAATTTATATAAATAGAATAATTTAAAAAATCTTTGATTTCCATTTAGTATTGTCACAAGTAGCTGATCTTCTAAAGCATTGAAAAGCTAGTAGAGGTGAACATCTCTGCTAAGCTTGTCACTAATTTATATCATGATTCTGGGCATGTTTTGCGGATTTTCTGGCTCTTAACCTCTTCCTATAATCGCAGAAATAATTGTACATGCCCTCCCTTGCACAGTACTTTCAGATCCAGAGGTGAAAGTACTATTTAAAGCATTAAGTATTATCTTACAAGTGGCAAGTATATTAAAAATTACTTCAGATCTTGCACAGAGAAAATGTTGCAAAACCTGATTGTGATTTTATTGCAGCTTTTTCATATTACACAGGCAATAATGTATCAGTAATAAAGCTGAAACACATGACTTTTTATTAGATGTAATTTTGCAATTAGTTCCACAGTATAGCTCAGGAGACAAATGAGACTGATAAAAGTATTTAGCTCTTTCATCTTTGCCATGCATGACAGTTCAAACATTACTAATCTTAATTTCCAACATCCTCTGGGACCAAAGATTGGCCACAAGCTTCCAGTGTGGTGCACCTTCCCTGAAGAAGTGATCCTCGTATTGCTCCGAGCTGCCCCACTACCACCCTGCCCTGTGAAAGCCACTTAAACCCACCAGTGGCATGTGCTACTTGTTTTTCTACTGCTGAAAAGCAGGAAAAGTCAGAGGTAGATGGGAAACATTCCCAAAAGACAAAGTTAGTCACAAGGAAGGTTTCAGCATGATAACCCTGAAGAGGAAATCCTATCAGTGTAAGCAAGAGCTAGAATAAACAAGTCACTACAAATATTTCTTTCCCCTTTTATAAATATTTGACTGAGGTCATCAATGTGGCCTGAACTGGGTCTGTATTTGATAATGCAGACCATTCCTCTGTCCTGCAGCTGAAAAGTGGGTTTGCTTGTTTCAGAAGTCAGAGCTTTGCAAAGCTGTTTGCACACAGGCTTTTCTGCCCTGTAAGTCAGCATGCAATCAAGAACTGCTATTACTTGTGTTACGAAAATCTAACGACATGATATCTATTCTTTTTAATGAAAGCTAGTCAGTAAATACTTACTCTTTGCCCCTCTGTCCCAGTCCACCACTCAAAATGGTTTCTGAAAAGTAGTGGTGATCACAGCACCCAAAGCTATGTGCCCACGAGGGACAGACAAACCCAGCTTTGGCAGTTTACAGCCATGCCACCTTGCCGTGCTCATCATTAATGATTGAAAGAGTTGAGGTGACATATCTCTCCACTTTTTTTGGTCTATAGGGAAGAAATACTTCAAGTATTCCTCCAATACAAATTTCTCTTTTTATGTTTAGGCATATCCAGTTTTATTTTGCTTAGGTACAGAGGATGAAGAGCGGGAACAAGCCTGAGGAGTATTGAAAATGGTTATAACCAGTTGCAACGCATTCCCGTTCACTTTTGCTTTCTGAGATTTCTACCTAAATATGAAAGATTTTATATTATATATAAATATATATTTATA
>NW_008604707.1:0-39130 GCF_000691845.1 Merops nubicus
TCAAGATGATCCACACCGGGGAGTCGGTCTGGATGGACAGCCTGATGGCCTCCAGCGGCCCGAAGGACGGGTCCACCTCCCCCTCCGCAACGCCCTTGGAGAAGGAGCCTGGCGGGGAGAGCAGGGGGGCACGTGGGGATGGTCCCCGGCATCCAGCCCCCTCCCCGAGGAGGCCACGAGCAGCCTCCCGCCTGCAGCTCCCTGACAGGAGATGGGCTAAAAACCAGCAGTGGGTATCAACACCGTGCAAAATGTTACACTTAGGGAAACAAAAAAAATCAGCTAAACAAAACAAAATGGGGAGTGTTTGGCTTCACATCCCTGCTGTGTGAAAGGGGCCTGACAGCAGCACTGTCCCGTAAGACACAAATGTTCGTTCAGGAGCCATACCGTGGAGTTAAGGCTTATATCCATAGTTCTAGCACGGACTCAGCCCGTTGCTATGTGCCATTTTGGGGTGTGATGCTTTTTTCGGGGGGAATGCAGCCAAGAGAAACCAGAGAGCATGCAGAAGAATGCTAAAAATGCAAAAAAACCTACATATAGCAGGGAATTTTTTGTTTTTTGATTTATTAAAGAAAAGCAAACAAAAGTCTAGCAGGGACACCAGGTCTTTACCACCCACCAGCAAGTCCCTGGAGGCTGCAATCACTTGCTCTTGTCCAAGGGCAGGACAAGCACTAAAACAAGCTCAGGTGGCAGGAGACAAAGTCCGAGCTGTAAGTGGTGTGACTACTGAGATGGGCTGTGGAGGGAGAATGTGAAGTCACCCTTGGTGGAGGTTCTTATTCCAAGTTAGGCAAATGGATAATTTGGCTTTGGTTCTGAGCAGAGACAGGCAGAAAGGTGGTACTGAAAGCTACCTGAAGAGGACACTTAGTCTAAAAGGGAGGGAGAGCACTGGAGGAGAGGAGACAGTGACAACTAAATCCTCTTCCAGCCTGTCTCCTGGCAAGAAGAAATTACTCTTTGCCAAGCAAAGAGCACTAAGGGTCTTGCTTCGCTTGAAGGTGAGGAGCTGGGCTGAGCTACCCAACCCAGTGGCCGTTCAGCACCCCGCACCCTGCCGTACCTATCTGGATGTAGCCATCCGGCGTCCTGCGGTACTTGACGACTGTGCCTCTTCCCTCCTGCAAGGCTTCCTTATCTGACTGCAGGCTCTGCAGGAAGGAGAGGAGCTTTGTGCAAGAGCCACTGAAAAACCCCAAGCAACAGCAGCAACACTCGAGCTGCCCTCACCAGCAGCACCTTGTCCCCCTGCCTGGTACCCCAAGCCTCATGCCCCAAAACAAGAGGTTATTGGTTGCCCTCAGGCTGCTGCTTCTGTTGCACCATCCTGGCTCCATCCTCTCCTCTGCAGCCATCCCACCCATCTGAGCATACCCTCTCCAGGTGGGGATGGCTCCCATAGCAACTGCTCAGCGCAGCATCCCCGCTCCCGAGGTGGTACCACACCAGGCCTGACCCCCTGGTTCCCAGCCAGCACCTCTCAAAGGCACTTGAGTCTTGTAAAGATTTTCCTGACGGTTTTAAGTAGTTCCCTTCTCTCAAACCTCTTTTGCTTCCCACTCCACCCCCGTCTCAACTCTGAGTGAAACACTTACGTCAAACGGCAAAACCTCCACAGTGGTATTGAAGAGTTTGTCCTCTGGGTGCTCGATGTTCCCGCTGCGGAAGAAGAACCTGTGACAGAGAGCAAAGCCGTGGAAATCCACACTGAGTGAGGGGGAACATGATGGCTCTCACCCCAGATGAACCATCAAACAGCTCAACCCAAAAGGCACCTTCCCAAAAAGCTCATGGGCTCATGGTTTGGAAGCAGACCTTGTGCACCAGGTTAACTAAATCATGGATTGCTCACAAGCACAGCTGAACCATCAAACAGCTCAACCCAAAAACACCTTCCCAAAAAGCTCATGGGCCTATGGTTTGGAAGGAGACCTTGTGCACCAGGTTAGCTAAATCATGGATTGCTCACAAGCACAGGAAAGCAAAGGGCTCCAGCCAACATGGCCCCACTAAAAAAGGTGTCAAATTATCCTCACCCTGGAAAAGCACCTCTCCCTCCTCCTGCACAGCCAAGCAGGAGGTAGGCAAGAAACTCAACATGAGCCAGAAAAGCAAAAGGAAAGTATCTACACATGCTCCAGGTTGTCCCCACGTCCTCCCCTTGTCACCACTCCCAAGCACTGGCCTTTCAATGCGGAGCGGTTTGAAGAATCTGAATCTGATGAAGTCTCCGGCAGTGGGAGTGAAGGCCCAGAAGAAGTCCTCCCGCAGGTAAGCCTTCTCCAAGGTGAAGTGCTGGTAGGTTTTCAGGCTGGTGCTCACCTCTGCAGGAGGGTTGACGTGCTCCTTCCGCAGGGCCTGCTTGCCAAAGTCCTTGTCCTTGGTGGGCGCAACGGAAAAGGGCAGAAAAGGGTCATGAGCTGCTCCTGCCCGTGAGGAACAGGGGTCCCAGCCACAAGGCACTGCAAATTAACAGCTCTCCATTTGCATGGCACAGAAGGATGAGGGATGAAAGTGATCTGGGGAAGGCACCACACAGAGCAATGCGTTCTCAGGAAGACAGACCTTCAGGAGAGGCAGCACAGACAAGCACGACTGCTCTGCACACTGAGCCACCACTGAAGAGCCTTTCATAGTCCAAGTGTCCCTGAATGCACGTCCCTGCCCCAGGAGCTCTGCAAACAGTCCTTACACCGGAAGAGAAGGTGGCTGGGAGGCTGATGACAGCACAGAACGACTGGATTACATGGCCTGACCAGCACTGCACTGTGACACACACTGGCACACCATCCACCTAGCTGGGGATCGGACAGACACAGGACTGAGCACAGCCCAGGGATCTGTGCCTATGGGCCCAAGCTGTGGGAAGCTTGATTTTATTCATGTTTAAACACACACAATCAATTTAAGCTCTTACATGGCAAGCTCTAGTTCACCTATCAGCAAATCCCAGGAACAGGGAGGGGAGTGGGAAGGAGTCAGACCAACCCAGGAGTCATTTCTCCAGGGTTTTTCAGTATGTTTCAAAATCACTTGCCAGGACAATGGTTCAGCACTGAGGATGGGTGGCCAAGACCGGTACCAAGACTTAAAAGTTTGCAGCAACTCTTGGAACGTGTCACTGCCATTCAGAGAAGAAGGAGCTACCTGAGCTCACTGTAATCCAGAATAAAACACAATCACTGCAGAGAAATCCAGGTACCACCAGCCCATCAGTTGCTGTCACTGACGTCCCCATCTCAAAAGCAGCCAGTTCCCAGGTGCCTGCAGGCCAGGCTTGGGCACCAGCCAGTACCCACCTTCAGCTTCTGTATCTTGCCAGCCAAGGAGGAGTGGGTTCCCACGTGCTGGAAGAGCGAGGGCTTGAAGCGGATCCTCAGGTTTGCCTTCTGCCTGTCGCAGTGTTTCTGAAATGAGACAACCCCGCAGTGCCCCATGCTTAAACCTCTGTGGTCAGCTGTGACCCGCCAGAGGAGCGGACAAGGGCACGAGGAGTGCTCCATCCCAGTGCCTTTCTGTGTTATTTGGGCTTTAGTTTGTCAAGAGGGCTTTTGATTGCACTCTGGAGAAACCTGACCGTGACCCTTGGCCACTCACTGACTGGGCTCTCCTGTGCAGCTGGAATGCCCAGGTCTCAGTGCCAAATTTCTCCTTGCCAAGCATACCTTAGAAAATGCTGAGCACATCTCTGGGCTGTCAGGTAGGGACAGCCACAGAATTGAGCTTCTTTTGTCCTTGGCTTATTGGAAAATCCTTTTTCTTACAACTCAGGGCTCAAGACCATGGATGCCTGAAGGGATAGGAAGCCCTGGGGTGATTCAGAGACAAAGTGAAGAGGTAGCAAGTGTGGGCTCTCTTCAGATGGTGGTAAGCAGATACATGGCACGTGCTGCTCTCAAAGCTCTTTGGCTGTTTCATACCCATCCCATCATGTAAATAAAATCAAGAGATGCAACTTGAATCTGGCCAGTGATTTTCCATGGGGTGGAGGGACAGAGACCATAGAGAGGGAATAAAGGACAAAGCATAAAACCCCCAAAAGCGTGGAGACAAGAACTCCCATTTTAAAAACAGTTAATTTCTCTCAGTTTGGAGGAGCAGGACAAAAATACAGGGTTAAAAACTGGAGGGAGAGGATATTTGTTAAGCTTCTAACTTTTCCTTTTTTTCAAGAAAAGAAATGCATGCACACCCCCAACCACCACCTGCTCTCACAAACTCCCACCCAAGAGAAAACCCTGGCCCTGGGCAGAGGGGAATGCCAACTACACCAAGCCCTGCTGCAGGCTGCCCCTGCACAGGCCACGGCCACCACAGTGGAGCTGGGAGATTCCAGGCATGACCCCTGCGAGCCGCAGAGGAGATAATCCCCTAATCCAGCTCACGTTACATTAGAAAATTAAACCCAGCCTAAAACCAGCTAACCCTACTCACTGCCAGCAACCTTAGATGTAACCTCATCAGGTCTGATCTCACTCTGGATGGGGAGAAGAGGAGGAAAGGGAATGGAGGGAGCTACAGCATCTCCTGACTTCTTTCTCCCCTTTTCCCCTTCTGCTAAAGAAGCCTTTGCTGAAAGCAGCATTGCCTGTCGAGCCAGGAGGGGGAACGGCTCAGTTGGTGGTAAGCAGGTCATCCTTTCACACAGCTCTACCCCAGGTAAATCTAAAATTAGTTAAAAAAGAAAGAGCAGAATATATCCAGAGCAGGCAAAGCTCTTACCAAAAGCTCAGGTCAAACAAACTTTCAATCAAAAAGACAAACTCTTCCTGCTACCAATTTGATTCTGCACAGTGGGATTTAGAAGGTAAAGTCATGTTTGAAAGGGCACTGTGCAGTTAATCATGCAAACAGTGGGGGAAAGGAGCCAGAAATCCACATGGAAAGTAGGTTAATTTTTAAAAAGGCAACACATTTAAGAGGTTTGTAGTTTCCTCTGGGAAAACCTTGGCTCCATCAGGTAGGAGAAGATGAGCAAAGATGAGCTAAGGAGAAGATGATCCTATGCAGTGGGATCTGCATTTAATCAGTGCTCAAGCTGAAGAATTTGAAGGGGGGCGGGGGGGGCACAGACAGCAGGATTGTTTATGAGCTCCATTCTAGCATCCCATCACCTCACCTTCCTCCATGGCTCTGAAGGACTTTGGGGGCTGCTGGACAGGCTTGGGGACTGCTCTGCCACACCTGAGCACACCGTTTGGACTGCCAGGAGGACAGGGGGGACATCATCTGAGACCGGTCCTGCTGCACATGGGGGACTGGAGCTGAGGACCAGGCCACCTTACAGCACATCCTTGCCCTGGTTCTGCAGAGCCCTCAGGATGCCCTGTCCCCCACAACATATAAATGCAGTATTTGTTCCCAGAGTGACAACTTGCTCTGGCGTTTGCCACCACAAAGTAATTGTGGCCACGAGGTCTGTCCTAAGTGACTGGTGTGGAGCTCTGCACTAGGGCCCTGCTGCTCAGCCCGCCAGGGGAGGAGAGCGAGCGAGCCTGTGAGTAAACACAATATGCTCAGAGAGCAGAGTAGCTGGTGCTGAGCTCATCTTACACTCACAGTCACACACATTCCTCCTCTGCCCTTCCCACTCGCTTTAGCCCCTCGCTGCCGCCGCTGCTGGGAGTTCAAACACAACCCCCACAGGGCACGGGGTCCCCTGTGCTGCTGTCTGCAAGGCTTCCTGCAACACAGCCCCACCAGCCAGATGGCAGAAAGCAAACGGAGCCCAGTCCACCCCTCTGCACCTGCCCAGAAACCCCCACGAGAGCTACGCATGCCCTGGTTTCATCTTGGCACACTACGCATGGTGGGCTTGCTCTTGGGTCTCCTGGGGTGAGCTCTGGGCAGCCTGCACGTGTGCTCCAGGTAGGTATGGCACAGGAGCCTGGAGCCATAGGGTTTTTCTGGTGTTAGAGCAGAGAGCGGATTCATGGAGAGGAGCACACTGGGATGAAAAACAACACAGAGGAATGGGGAATGGCTACCCTCCATGAGCACTGGAGGAGGAATACCCACCCCATCAGTGCAGAAATAATGCCTTTCCTGGCAGCTGCAGACTACAAAAGCCTGAACTCCCAGGTTACACCATCCCCAAGGACACCCTGTGGCACACTCCACAGGGACAGCATGGTTTGGTGCAACGTCAGTTAGCACCAGAGCTCACAGAAAAGATCCTCTGGAGACACAGACCAAGTATGCATCTGCTCACACACAACAGAGGGCTTCCCTTCCACAAGGGGTGTTTACGTACTGCATCTTTCTCAGGGTTGCAGACTTTCACCCAAAGGATGTGATCCAGCAGCCAGTCAATGGGTTTGTCCTTATAGAACATCAGGATGAACTCCACGATCAAGCTCAGATCCAGAGATTTGAACATTTTTCCTACAGCACAAAAGAAAAGAGAGGGCAGTTACAGTATGAAACAGTTAAGAATCAGAGCTGGGAAGAAAAAACTTCTTGGAGACACTTGAGAGATGGGGCTGTGGAGGCTGGATGTGTCCATCCCTCTGCGTAAAGCAGAGAGCAGGCAGCTCTGGTTTATGTGCCCATACTGCTGGCACAGCTAATACAGTTCTGGATTTAATATTTATTGCAGAATTAGAAAGCATTAGAATCTCACAGGTCACAATGGTATCAAAAGGTCTAAAACTCTTCCATTCAGCAGGGAGAAATAAGGATGAAAAACATTAGCCAGCTGCAGGAATGACCATTTCCTGCCCTGAAAACGACAAGATTTAAGCCAGTCAAACCAGCATCCAAAATAACAGATCAAGCTGCTACTGCAACCATGTACTGCTGTTCCCAAAATAGTTCTGTGCTGATGTAAACTTCCTTTTGCACACTCTTAGGCAACTCCAAATCCCACCCAGCCTGGAAGCTACTGGTCACATCCGAGCTGCTCGGCTGGGCCACCAACCAGGTTTATTTTTATTAAAAGTGAGTATCAGCAGTACCAGCTGTGAGGACAGGGGTCAATGCAAAACCAGGGAGCGATCAAGAGCAAGTATTTCACCATCTTGAGGGGAGAACTCCTTAGACCAGGAGTGTAAACGCTTGCAAGAACCAGTAGGCACTTGTGCCCATGCCTGATGGAACTAGAGTTGAGCAGAGGAGAACTTTACCAATAAACCCCAGCTGAGAAAACTCCAGGATCATCCACTCCTCGGAAGGCTGCTGCAAGGCAAAGTTCTTCATCGTGCTGAGATAGTTTGGTTTGGCCACAATATCATCCTCCAGCTGCAAGAGGAAAGGACACTCAGTGCCAGTGACCCATCCAGGTTCCAGTCAGAGCCTCTCTGTGCAGAGCAATCATGCCATAGGCCAGAGGAAAGCTTTGGCACAGACCTATTTTATTTTGGAATATGCTCCAAGCAGATTTTTCTCACCCAACCTAACATGTGAATGAAACAAGGATTCCTGCCTGTTCTAGGTGGGAGGTTTGCAAGTCTAAAGCATCTTAGAAACATAGCTTTTGAACCCATTTGGTTAAAACTCACACACACTCTGCTACAGCACACAATTGGACATGTTCTTTGCCCTCTCTCAACTGGGTACGAGCCACAGTGAACCCACAGGTCCACCCATGTCCCCTCTGCCCCAGCACCAAACCCACCTGCACGTAATATATGCCTTTGGACTGGGCATACATCATTAAAAAGCAGTAGTCAAGGTTCTGCTTTGTCCTCCACCTGCAAGAGACAAACACAATGGGAGTGCTGATCTCTCCTGGGATACTGGGCTGCTTGGGGGAGTGGGCTTAAGCCAGGAAGATGACACAGCTCTTGGAGGAGGGGATGGCATACACCCTTTCCTTTTTGGTCTCAAACTGGTCAGCTAAGAGTTACTGGAAAACTCAGGGAGTTCCAAAACGAACATTACCTGGGTTAAAAAGCTCCCCTTGCTTGGGGATGGAAAGACTGCAGCACAAGGCAAGCCATGCAAAGCTGGTGCCAGTTCATACCCCTGACCACCACATCCTTCCAGCTCCTGGAGAAAGGAAGTTTAAGAGCCCTGCCTGGCCCTGCAGAAGATCTTTCCTTGTTGGAGTCTAGGGGGGAGATGCTGCAACTACTTAATTTGGGGCTTGCTTGGTTTTAAGTCCATTGATTCTTACCTGACTCTTTCCTTGGGGTCCCCGAAGGATTCCCTCAGGTGGGAGAAATCAGGATAGAAATGTGGAGATGGTGAAATTACCTCCAGGAGACCTGAGTGTATTTCCTTTGGGAATCTGAGGGAGAGAAGCAGCAGTAAACAAATACCTCCATGTCTGACACACCATCTCATAGACCAAATTGCTGGGTAAACACCGAGCCGCAGAACCAAACAAAAAAATACAGCCCCCAAGATGAAACTTCCCCAGCAGCTACTGCACTTCCAGACCTCACCAAGGACATCAGCAGGGACTGCCAAGGAGTTTTAAAGCTGCTCTCACCTTCCCATGGTCTCTAATAGCCCCACACTCGCATGCTCCCCCCCAGCATCCCTCCTCCCTCCTGCACACACAGCCAGGTCAGCTTTAAGGGCCAGGGGTGAGCACCATGTACCCTCTACAGGATTAAATGGACCTGCAAGCTGGTGCACCAACAGGAGGACTTGCTGGCATTACTGGCATTTAGAGATTTTTCAAATGCATCAGTAATTAAAAGCCATTTTGCAGAGATTATGTTATGCATTTCTGATAAGTTACTTAAAACACTGCTGTGCTATGTTAGGACAGAGAGCAGGAATTCTACCTAGTTCCCTTATGCTGATAAAATCAGCATCTATTTCCCTATAATGCAGTTAAGAACCCTTTGAAGAGTCAAACAGAAAAAAAATGTCACCCATCTGAAAAACAGGTACCTACAACAGCCTTGCAAGAAATACCCAGAGATTACTGTATCTGTGAGAAATAAGCTGGGAAACTAGTTATTTTTATATTGCCTTTTTGAGAACACTTAGTGCAAGCCTGATTTCCTTTGTTTGTGCAGAGCCTGGAGGATGGGCGATGGGGCAGAGGGAGACAAAGCGGTGAGACTGCCAGAAACTTCTCAGTTATTTTTCCCTTCCTTATTCTCTCCTTGGGACAGACAAGATTTTCGGCTAACATTTTCAAACCTTCCCTTTCTTGAGCAGCAGTGAAACAGAAGCTTCTCACCGAGCTGACAAAACCTGTACCAGAGCAGCAGTGGCTTTCCCCCTCCTGTGATATGAGCTCAGCCTGCCCTGGCCCCACACCACCTCAATTTAATTTGGAAGAAAAATAATTTCAGTCAGTCAGGGAGGGGCAGGAGGCACTGGAGAGGGGGATGGCAAGAAATCAAATCATTAAGTCAATTAAAGTTTCAGGCCTTCTACGCTGAGGCACTCTCTGCAGCAGTGCCCAGTAATTTCATCAGGATCCATCGGACAATCAGTCCATTATCCCTCGGTAAGTGCGTCCTCCTGCCAGCAGGCAGAAGGAGGGGAGCTCTGGCAGCTCCTGCACAGCAAGATGGAGGGCTCTGTTTCAGCTCTTCGGCAAGTGCCCGGGAACACAACCCTCCCCGAGCACGTCCCAGCCCCTCTCCCATCATTGGCTCGGGGACCGGGCGCCGGGAGGATGTGCTGCCCTCCTGCATCGCCTTCTTATGGCGACTGCCATCCTCTGGGAAGGGGCAGCCACAGGAGCTGGACGGGAGTCACAGCCCCTTCTCTCACCACCTTTTTCTTTTGCCTCCGAGCTCTGACGCTGTTAACGCCTGGACCGGCTCGTGGTTAATAATCCATCACTGGCTTCTGCCTAAACAGCCACAGACAAAGCTGCAAAAGCCACTAGGACTCCGAGACATAAATAGCAGCCAGAGTGAGAGAGAAATGTAACTAGCGCCTAGAACAAGGGGAAAACAAACAGGCTGGAGCAGGAAGAAAAATGGATCATGGATTTCAAAGCAAAATAAGGCAGGAGCACTTGGGCGTGCTTACCACACTGCCCAGTTGCTCTGACTCCACAGAGCAGGTAGAGGGCTGCACTAGACACAGAAACTACTGGCAGGATGGCTGGAAATCTAAATAATCTGTCTTCTCCCAACACCACAGGCCAGAAGGAGTAAAATGAAAAGGCACAACCACCTCTGAAATACTGTGAGCACAAAGCAGCCGACTGGAAGCTACATACGAGATGCATTTCAGAACAAGTAGAAAGTGGAAGTGGCAATAGCAAAGACAATCCAGAGTTTAAGAACAGAAAAAAAAAAACAAAAACAACAAAAAAAAAAAGGGAAGCAAAGATGCATGTATTTCTCCTTAATGAAGCCATTCCCTGGCCTCGCTACAGGCACAGACCGTACTGCTGTGGTCATTTGGAAGTGCTTACAAGTTCTTGATGTTTTCTGCCACTCCGGCTGTGTACTGTGGATCCGTCTGAAAACAAAAGATAAGCAGCATTAGATCCTCTGGCTTCAGCCTGTGTCCCTCATGGCTCAGAAACCACCCTCAACACACCCCATGGGTACTGTCAGCAGCTCTGTATCACCTTTAGTAGTCTTCATGTCTCCTTTTACCCAGTTTAAATGCTGTCCCCACAATGACGGACTCCTAGGAGCCCTCCTTTGTGGCCAGTGTTAACCGAAGGCACCACATGCCAAAATCCACCCCAAAGGACCCAAGACCCTGCACATTTTCCCCACATGCTCTCTTGGCACTTCTGCCCCTGCCAGTACCAAGCATTTGCACAAAGTGTTAACTTCTGGGCTGTTTATTTTTTTCTCCATACCCACTGGCTTTCATCCAAGAGAATACTCTATCTCCACCCCTTTTGGGAAAATGAGGGGTATAAGTGTGCATTTTTCATTTCAGGTTCGTTTCGATGCTTTTCCTTCTAAAAAAACTGTTCCCACAATCAGCTCAGCAGCGTGTAACAGTCGGGAGGCAAAGGTCAGCAGGGCTGCACGCCGCTATCTGCAGGCGAGAGAACTGCAAACACGGGGACAGGCACGGGACAGAAACCATCTGCACGGGGAGCAGGAAAACACAATCCCAGAGCAAAGGGCAAGAGACCCAGGAGCACACGCTCCGCCGCTTCCTCCCGGTGGCATTGTTCGGGGCGGTCACAGGGGTCCCGGGACTGCCTGTCCCAGGCAGATCTGCAGAGGCAGCACTGCCCAAGCCAGGCCCTGCTGCTGCTGGGCTCGCCCGGGGATGTGTGTCAGGGGATGTGTGTCCCAAGCCGAGCACAGCGCTTCCAGGCTGGAACGGTCACAAAGGAGGATTTTCTCAAGAAGAAAAAGGTCCCTTTCCCAAACGGTGCTCAGGCTCCCACTGCTGGACTGATTTCTTAGCCCAGCGCTGCCAAGAAAACGGCAAGGGGAAAAACAAAGGCAGGAAAGATGTTCCTGGCTTCGGGAGCAAACACGCAGCTCCAAGCGCCGGGTCGCCACCAAAACAGTGGGCTGGTGACAGCCACACTGGCCAGCTCGCCCCAGGGCTCCCCTCGCCTCCTCCTGCTGTGGAGACACCCGCAGTGGTGCTCAGAAATGAGGAGTCCCCAGCCCAGAAAGGACATGCAGTTGCTCCACTCGTTGTCCTGAGTCTCCAGGTTACCCAGCACCCACTCCAGGTTCATAAAACCCTCTGCACTATTTACTCTGCAGCCCACGCCTGAGGAGCCCCAACAGGCACCACCAAGTGCAGGTACGTGGAGAAACTCTCTGGGAAGAGGCAGAGCAGGCACTGCAGTGGGTGACACTTGCACAGGAGGACGTTGTGTAGCTACAAGAGCAACTACAAGAGAGGACAGTGACAGTGATCTGCAGCAAGTACCCTCACTGCTGCTGGGACAGGGTGTGTGTGCTCCTCCACTTCACAGCATCAGAATTAATTTATTCATTGTTCACTCCCCTTGTCACAGGTACACATGGAAAGTCAGGACCTGTCATCACAGCCTGCACGCTATTTTCAAGTCAACTAAAAATAAAACTATTACTGCAGTCCGAAACAGGAGATGTTTTTGGTCAAGTTGCTCAGAATCTCTCATGCTTTAACTCACTCACTGTGAAAAGAGCCATCAAACTTGTCCTGGCTCAAAGGGGAATGATGGCCAAGACCAAACCTCACCCTGGGCACTCTGCGCTGCACCCCTTCTCCTTGTACAAAATACCAGCCTGAGATACAAAGGCCAAATGCTCCTTAAAACATCAAATTATAGGTAAACAGGCATCAAATCCAGACATCTATCTTTGTTCTGCTCCCAGTAATATGCTACTGAGGTTTATCTTTCTCACCGGATTTCTGGAAATTAAGACAAATGCACTTTGGGCTCAAGAAAATAATCCTGAGGGAAAAGCTATGGAGAAAAATAACCATCTAAACCCATAGATAAAAGCAGCTCTTGCAGATTAATGTATCAAGGCTTTTTAGCCCTTGGATTCAGTAACTAATTCTGGGCTCCAGACACCAG
Source organism: Merops nubicus (assembly GCF_000691845.1). Taxonomy (NCBI): domain Eukaryota; kingdom Metazoa; phylum Chordata; class Aves; order Coraciiformes; family Meropidae; genus Merops; species Merops nubicus. Next base: position 12,428 of record NW_008604707.1, read on the forward strand.
TACAAAGAGGGATATTAGTCTCAGCCTCAAATCAGCAGGCTCTTGAGTTTTGAGAGGGGGTTAGTGTTCTCTTACAGGTACACAGAGACACAAACCTACTCCAGAAGCAGGTCTGAGAGCTCCTCTAGACATGGCCATGGGGCTGCTCCAGCACATTTTCGGACTAACCCCTCAAGCCCCCTGCAAGAGCCGTCAGGATTTAGATCAGGAAGATAAATGAATGTGCTGCACTGGCAGCTTCTAATGGGCCACGTCTGCCTGCCCGCACCCTGACCCTCTCTGGCCCCACTGTTGGCTCACTTTGGGCAGGATACAACTAATGAGGTGGGGGTTGGTCTCTTTTCCCAAGTAATAAGTGACAAGACAAGAGGAAATGGCCTCAAGTTGTGCCAGGGAGGGTTTAGGTCAGGTATTAGGAAAAAATTCTTCCCTGAAAGGGTTGTCAAGCCCTGGAACTGGCTGCCCAGGGATGTGGTGGAGTCACCATCCCTGGAGGGTTTTGAAAGAGCCACATAGCTTGGTGATGGACTTTGCTGTGCTGGGTTAATGGTTGGATTCGACGATCTTAAAGGTCTTTTCCAACCTAACCAATTCCATGATCCTGGTTGGACAGCAGCCCAAGGCCAGGCTTATATGTCCCGGCAAGCAGCAGGGGTGGCCTCCAGGTGGGCAACTACCCTGTTTGGCACTGAGTTTGGCAGAGAGCAGGACGGGATGGGGACCAGGGAAACAGGGTGAAGAGGGACAGCTCTGTCTTACCTCAGCGATGAGGACGACGATGACGGAGTCCTCCTTCTCCTGCTGAGTGAGCTCTGAGATGAGGGAGTGGAGGGTGTCGGTGAGGTAGGAATGCACCTCCCGCTTCACGCTGGGGATTCCCATCACGATGGACACTGCCCAGGGCCACGGAGAGATTTTAGAGTGTGGTGTGCTGGGACAAGACACTTTGCTCTGCTCCCATGACCGCCTCATGGTTCACCTACTTGGTGCCATGCTCCATCATTAAAAACCAGCAGTGATCAGCAGGTTGGTGGGTTCCTGGGCTATGGAAAGTTCCCATACTCCTGTTCCCCAGCCCAGTACCAATCAGCAGCACCCCTGTGCACCAGGCTGGCAGGCCACTCATGGCAGTCAGATGGACTCTTTCTTTCTGACTGAAGAACTAGTATCTAAGAAAACATTCAAAACCCCTTGCCCTCCTAGAGGCCTTTTCAGCCTGTGAATGGAAAATTCAACACCACTCTTGCTCTCCAAACCCCTCCCACAGCCAGAAGCACCTCAGCTTAGGAGGGGCAAGTCAGCTCTTTGGCTTTGGGCTGGGATTTGGGAGCAGGAGGGAATCATCTAGTAATTAAGATCCTATTCCAGATGGGATTTGTCTCCAAAAATGGGTTAAAGCCTCCATGAATTATCCTGCGAACTATGCTGTCATCTGACCACCTTCCAGGCAAAGTCCAGAGCACTCTGGAGCAGGAAAGCAGCAAAAAAGATCTGTCTGGCAGAAGCACTGAGGACATTTTAGTGCCAGTCAAGAGCACAGAGAGCAGTCCCCTGTAGACTTGCAGATGTGACAAGGCTCACCCACCCCACGTGTCACAACACCAAGGAAGCTTGCATGATGCATGCAGCCGTTCCTCCAGTCCTGCTCACATCCATACCACAGCCAGGCCCGGAGGAAAGGGGAGGGACAGGCACCAAGGTGAGGAAGAGCACCAGAAGCAGCACTAATTCCCATTTACCTCCAGTGCGCCCCTGTCCCACATGCACGGCTGGCTGCAGACTGTTCTCCTTTGACAGCAAATGTGGCAAATGATGGAAGATGGTGGGAAGGTGCAGCACATTCTTGTTGGTGATATTCCACAGTTTTAACTTGGTTTCGTCTTAAAAAGGAAAAGGGAATCAATTGCAAGGCACGGTAGGGAGGAAGAGACTGCAAGGCAAAAATGCCTTTTTAGAGCAGCCCGGCCACCTGAGACTACTGCTGGGTTATAAAAATCAGGCCAACCTTTAACATGCTACCACAAACCCAATTAAAGTTGAGCAGGAGCCATGTGGGCCTTACAGAAGTCCCAAAATATTTGGGAAGGAGCGGGGAGAATGAAGATCAAATGAAGGTCAAATCAGATCTTTCTGTAGAGATCCAATTTTCTTCAACTGAGCAACTTAAAAAACCCAAACGAACGCATAAATTGGCAAGGGGTGCTCAGCCAGCCTGACTCCTTCCTCCCCCCTCTCTTTGGAGAACCGTTTTCCATATGGATTCCATACAGCCATAGGAAACGGCACGTATGACTTGCAAGAAAAAAACCCAAACTCGTAAGCAAGCAAATTGGCAGAGGCAAATCTCAGTGTTTAATGATGCATGTGCACCTCTAATTAAAAAGGAGTTTGAGAGTTCCCAAGTCCCTCTGAACTCCAGAAGTGGCTCGTGCCGGGGGAGAGAAGAGCACGTCCAGTCCGCAGCCCGCACACACGCACACGCACGCACACCTCTCTACCTCCTCATTAGCCACCGCTTCAAAACAGCCCGAGTCCTCAACGTCTCTGTTTATTCACCAGATAAGCTGCTCCAGGTCCGGTTTATATCCCGCAGGGCCTGCTTCTCGGAGAGGGCTCTCTTGATCTCCTCCAGGACCAGGTTCAGCTCCTTGGAGCGCTTCAGGCTCTCCTGCTCGGCTGCGTGCAGGCGGTCCCGGAGGGCGAGGAACTCCCGCTGGTAGATGTCCACAACGTCACCTGGGGGTGGAGAAGAGGGAGAAGCTTTCTCCTCCGTGCTCTGAAGGGTTTCAAGCTGCAAAAGCAATGCCCATCGCTCATATCTCCACCACCTCCACAGTCTTTAAAACACGGATTTGGGAAGCTGTGGTCCAGCACGCACCCATCAGAGAGAGAGCTGGGGAGAGGGCAGAACTACAGTTAACGAGCTACTCCCATTTTTCTCTTTAACTTGGGTTTCCAGGTCATACAGAAACACGACCTGTTTCTCTGTGACCAAAGTACACAGCAAAATATACGTTGCATGGTAGTTCTTCTTCAGTATATACTCAGAAAAGGGGAGTCAGCTGCTGGCATTAATTTTATGAGCAATATTCTGCATTTCTCTGTAGCTCCAGGAGTTTGGGCGCATGAGATGGTGACTGCTGGAGCGAGCAGTGCGGAACTGGAATCAGGTGAAAAAGAATGGAAAGCACCGGTGATGATGGTGGCCTGTTAAAGCCATGACAAACCCAAGAAATAGCAATATTTTTAATCGTCTTGCTCCTTGCTTTGGTGTCCTTATGGCACACAAAGGAAAGACTTTTAAGAACAAGGTCAAAGGGTGTTCAAGTGGGTAATTCGGGAGAACACCCTGACAGCATCTCAAAGGTCTTCTTCAGAGGGCATGGGGCAACTCCTGGATGAACCCAAGAGATGGGAAGCAAGGTGCTGCTCTGCAATGACACGAGGGTGCAGACAGCACGTCCCTCAGCTTTGGAAAAGAGTCCCAAATTCTAATGGCCAAAAGGGATTTTGCGAATCTAACCTCTCCAAAACAGAGCAGGACAAAGAGCACCACATGGCAAGAGCTGCCTGGATGCTTATATCAATTAAATCCAAGTGTTTGGATACCTACCTTAAGGACGCATTATAATATAATATATAAAAAAATCCCTTTTTGATAGGGTAATGAAGCTTTTTATTTCTAAACAACATCTTATCAACGTGTCCTTTTTAAGCAATAAAACTCTCGAGAGCCTTCAGCCGGAACTAACTACACAACAGCTGGCAGTGGAATTGGTTAGCCATTAATGAACTTTCTCAGGCCATTTTTAACCCATTATTAATGAAACTACTCATTAAAAACACACTTGTAGCTGCGGTCACTCACACGTTTGCAGTAAGGCTGTAACTCACAGGACTACACCCAAACCACACCGATCCACTGACCAGTAGACCCTTAGCCCAAACACCACCAGGACTGCTGACCGAAAATACTGCACTGGAACATCCCAACACAGGGCTAAATATAAATCAGAGCCATTGCAAAAAGAGACACTAACTGCATCAACAACTTCTATTTTGAGGTGCAGAAAGAAAAAGAGAAAGGAATTTTGAAGATCAGACATGCCCAGCTCCAAAGCACTTGAGTTTCCAAGACAACAGTGCTTCCCAGTCCAGCTCCCAGTAATGCCTTGGAAAAGTTTCCCCCATGGGGTCACCTCACCCATAGGGTCTCTTCCCCCCAGACTTAAAGACTCACTGCTTCAACACAGGGCAAGTCCCAAGGCAGTCTGGCTCCTATTACCCTTTCAGCATTATTTTCAAAGCCAGTGGCACACGGGGAAGGCTCAGAGGAAGTTACACCCGGCTGATTGCTCTGTCTGTGTGACAACACGTTATTCAGAGAGAGTCGAGGGACAGACATAAACAAGACCAGTCCTTCCTTTGTGCTGTGTGGTGCTGCTCGCTTCCCACTCCCATCAAGAAAACATTTCAACACCTGAAGAAAAACAGGTTAACACCCAGCTTTGGGACAGCCACAGGAATTCACAGGGGGATGTCAGGCTTTAAATTGACTACACAATCAGCTAGACCTTTACCTGCTGGTACCTCTCAGACATAAGAATATACCTTTCAGCTCTAGATTATATGTTTTCCTGCTTGTATCTTTGACTGGCTGCATCTCTGAACCCCAGCAAGGGACAAGTCTCACTTTGTCTTTGCACAACACGTTGGTAGGAACTGTGCTTGTGCAAGGTTGGGAGCGTTTGGCCCTCGGCGTACCAGGGGGTTACAATACTGTGGATGCTCTCAAAGCCAACTCACAGCTAAAGGCTGCCATTAGATCTTGTTCTGCAATACCTGGAGCAGCGTAAAGGCAGGGCTTTACACTTAATGGCTTTTTCCAGAGCACTGCTCTTCGTTTGTGCAGATTTAGAAGGGAAATGTCACTGATTATTCAGTCACTAATGACCTGCCCGCTGAAGCCAAGAGCTGTACTTTTCATTAGACTGCAATGGCGATGTGCAGTCAACCATTTGCTGCTTTCCTGGCTAATGGTTGGAAGTGAAATTGTATTTGTTTCCAATGCTCTTGTCCTACGATGTCTTCGTAGGCTTTCCATTCTTTAATTAAAATTTCATGAAATTTAAAAGCTGATCAATCGTGACCGGTTCCGGTGACAGCTTGAACGGTCCGAGACAAAGCCCAGGATGGGCATACAGTTCCCCATGAATTTCCAGTAATGCCACTCTGCACTCAGTGGGCTGCAATATCACACGGATGCAGATCTGCCCTCCTCGCAAAACCCTCAGCTGCTCGGCCAGGGAGGGCTCTGAAACGCCACGAAGGGCAACAGAGGATAAGGTGGAGGGGGAAACTGTCTCCCATCTCTACAAGCAAGGTTGGACATAGAAGTGGTTTGCTGCTAATTAGGCTGAGCAAATTTTTCAGCTAGTGTCAGTTCAGCACAGACCCTTTACCTACCTTTCAAAGCAGCAGCACTTCCTATCTACATATTTATTGTCTTGCCTCCCAGCAGAACTCTTAAAATATCTTCAGACTCAAGCATTGCAGGACAAAAACTCCTAGCTATAGCTATATTACAAAAAATAGACTCAGCTTCCTTTTTCTTGAGAGATAACACATTGCTTCGGGCTCAAAATACACTGGTTTGATAAAGAAAGAAAGTCGGTTTTAGGCTGATGGTCTGCAGGACAGACCTGGGAAACCAAAAACCTCTCAACCCACAGTCCCTGCAGCACACATTCTGCACGCCCAGCGCCCTGCACGGAACCCATTTCTCACCCTGCCAGCTCTAATAACTGCACTCAAGGGTCTTCCACAGGCCGTCTTTGGAACAGGCTGGCTGTGAGGCTCCACGCTGCACCCAGCATGGCCAGGAGCACTGGCCACCACCTGCCCATCAGAGCAGGTCTGGGGGTGTATCCCTGGAGCGGGAGCAGCTTGTGGTAGAGGGACCATGGCTGCGGGATGTGTCCAGCTGAGCATCACTCACTGACAGACAGCTCCCCCCCTGCTCCCCTCTTGCCTGGGTTTCTTCAGCTGGGGGCCTCCAGCTGAGATCCCTCCACTGGCTTTGCTGGGTGAAGCACCGAGCAGGGGTGGCCTGAACGGGCTCTCTCCCAGCAGCTGGGATGCAGTGGTGCACAGCAGATGGGCACACGCTGGTGGGGCTCATGGGCTGCTCCCAAGGAACCTTACATGAGCTCTGCAGAGCTGATCTCCTGCAGCCTTCCCAAAGGTTTTCACCTATCCAACACAGCGTCCGCTTAATAAAAAGTATTTCTCCATGATGGGGAATTCTGTGTACTCTTATTTAAGTGAAAAGTGCAAACCATGTTTGCTAGCAGAGGTGAGGGCTGGGACATCTGCACCCACTCTGTTTATCCACCTCCATTTTTTCAGCAAAAGCAAAATACCTAATCTGATCCTAAACCAGCAGATGGGTGCAGAATCAGACCAGTGCTGATAAAACACCCACTTTGAAATCTTACATGGTTATCTATCTATCTATCCATCCATCCAGTCAGGAATGTTACAATTCTGTATTCTGCATTAGACTTTTGAATTGCACTCCAACCTCCCTGGGAGCCTGTGGTGCATTTTAAACATGTCCATATTTCAGGACCAATTACTTTTGGTTTTGTTCTCCACAGATAACCTCTCCCAGCAGAGCGGACGGGTGGCCAAAGCCAGAGATTTCCCTCCAATTCAATCTTTTCAAAAGCAAATACAAAGTCTTTGCTAGCTGGATTTGCTTCTCATTAGGAAGACTTTCAAGAGACTTTGTTCAAAAACTAAAAACAACCCCCAAACCTCTAAACCGTTTATCTTTATAAAATCTTCTTGGCTTAAAGAGCAGAACTGCACCTTTTAACCTGTCTGCCACAAGAGTTCCCAGGGCCAAAAAAGCCAAAATAAAGTGTAGTCTCCAGGTGACAACAGAAATGGAGCAAAAAACTTAACTGCCTACAGAAAACTCCTCTGCAATGACTATGCTCCTTTTGTTTAAAGCACCCCTTTAATTAATAACTGTTCTCCCTCAGGATCTGCAAGGGTTTGGGGGGGGCTCCAGAACACACAAACAATCCTCTCCCCATGCCACAGCATCGTTATCCAAAAAGACAACTGGTGAAGTGCAGGGGACCAAGCTGGTGAGCCATCCCCCCCAGCTCTCCAGCATCCCCACCCCTGCCTTCACCCCCAGCCCCTTCCAAGCCCTCTTGGAGTTAGACGACAATTAGGGCTTTTTTTCATTTTTACATTTTGATGTTTAATGACTTATGTAATGCTGGCACTGCTCCACACATTAAACCTGAGATTGCCCTGATTGAATCACAACATTCATTAGGTGTCTTGCTAACCGAATCTCACCAGACCATTAAAATGGGTGGAAGGAGTCACGGCGCCGTATTGGTGAATTAATGCAGCTCCTGAGGTGTGACAAAGGTGAGTCCTGCTCTACATGGAAATCTAGCTTAGCACACAGATATCAGACACTTTGCACACAGATACACAGGGATTGGCATCACTTTACAACAAACTTTCACACCATTAAAAGCAAAATCCTGCCCTTTGCTTCATCAGTTGTAGAAGGAAAAGACCAGCGTTAGACTCCCCATAAACAAAACCCCGCAGCAACCCCCAAAAAGCCACTGGGAAGAGACTCTGCTGGGGCACGTGGAGCTAGAGGTAAGTTGTGACAGTACAAGTACTGTCTTAAGTAACAGAAAAAAAAGAGAGGCTAGTCCAGCATCCAAAATCCCTCTTCAAAAGTCACTGCCCCTGCCAGGCAGGATGAGGATTCAGCCAGTTTCTTCCTTCAAAGATGAAGAAACACCAACTGCTCCTGTAAGATAAGGGATACATCATCTCACCTTCCACGAGCCAGCAGACCACTGCTCCCAGTCTCAGACTTGCCTTTTAAAATCAAAATACTTTGGCAGCTTAGGATATATGTGGCCACTGAGAACTTGATTTGCCCTAAGGAATCAAGCACCAAGACATGCTGAGCAACATATCAAGCACAGTCAAGGCCAGATTTCAGGGATGGATATTATCTGGCAGTGTGGACCTCCTGAAAGGCTCCAGCAGTTGCAACTACCCTGCTGGGGGCTGATTCCACCCCACAGCAAGAGCATTTCAGCAGTGCCATCACCACACACCAAACACAGATGCATTATTCAGTAAACACCATGCATTTACAGCTCCACTGTCTCCTAAACCACCTGGATACTGAGTCAAAAGACATTTTCTAGCTGCTGCTTACAAAAATACACCCTGAGTTTCTTTAAGTTTCTTTCAGCTTTTTTTTTTCAACTTTTTTGGAAAAGAAACTTTTCCAGGTTTTTTCATTATATTATAATTTGTGGTTAACACTAAGACAGAAAGAAACATGGAAAGCAGCCTTTAGTAGCAGTAGAAAGGTCCTTAGTACTGGGAAACCAGCTGTAGGTGCAGAGCATGGCAGGCAGGGCCCGGGGGAGGAAGGAGGCAGCATGTGGCTTTCCCAGCTCAAAGCTAAGGAGCTGTGTTACGATGGTGCTTGCACTGGCACTGATGGGACAAGCCCCAGAGTCACCAAAAAACTGCAGCCAAGGCAGCTATCAAAACCAGCAGCTATGGTTTAGTTCCTTACGTTCATCCTCTGCTCTTTATTTACACTTTGTCCCAGTTCAGTCACTACCTATGGTGTGTGTTGTCCTGAATCAGAGCTGAATGTATTTCAGTGCCACCACCCCCCCCAAGGCACATGTCAGGGCCATCACTAAGCCCCAACTTAGACCTCCTGCTCAAGCACCATCCTGAGCACAGGCAGCACTGTTCTGCAGCATCAGGGTCTATGGCACGGCACAAAAACCAGTACCCCATCTCCACACCCAGTAAAAGGTGGCAGCAGGAGCAATCCTTCACAATCAGTGCCCACCCAGCAGCTCAGCCCAGCGCCATGAAGGTTCCTGTGCTGCCCTTGGGTCAGCTGCTGGGTCTGAGCATCCCACTACAGCCCTGTCACGCTGAGCTCACACATCAGCCGGCACAAGAGGCTTATTAAAAGTCAGCCTGTCTGAAAAAATGATCCTCAAATACAGCAAGTGCTTCCACCGGCTGCAATCTGCTGGGTGGGTTTTTTTAATATAGCTGTTTAATAAGAGTCTGTGGTATATTTAACAGCATTTCAACCTTCAACAGCTCTGAGTAATGAAATAGAAATGCAATGTGTCTCTCCACTGACAGTCTCTACCCAGGGAACTCGGGCACTCTTAAGTCACCATTCCTTCTTTTTTCAGCAGTAGGTTTTAATCTTATTCCTGTTGCATGCATCCTTGCTGGAGTTTAATGTTGTCTCAGCACAGATGTCCTCAGAAGGAGAGAGGAAAATACATATCCCCTGCACCTTATTATTCCAAAGTAGGAGCAACTGCTTACATCTGAGACCCAGTTCAGACAACATTCATACAGATCCTTCCAAAAATAAGCTTTTTTTTTTTCCTCAAGTTCTAAGTAGTAAGTTTGCAGGGATGGGGATGAGTAGATTTCCCATTATGGGGCTGGTAAACAACAACACAGATGCTGAACATTACAATGCCCCTTCTGAGGAAGAGAGTGAGTTGCAGGGGTGCCTGTGCCTGTATGCAAAAAAGCTCCCCAAGAAGCTGCAGGAGGGATGCAGGAAAGAAGTTAGGAAAGCAATCAGTGATACCCATCACCTATGCCTAAAATGTCTTGGATGAGGGCAGAGGAGGCAGCAGAAGCCATCAGACTGCTCGTGGGTACCTTCAGGGCAGGTCTGAGGTTGCTTTCTGCAATGCAGGTCCACAGGTGAATCACAGTGAAACGTAGAAATTGCTCCAAGATCTCTGCGAATCGATGGGTTTTGCCACAAACAAAATCACTGGTAGGAGAGGAAACCCCTGGTAGGTATAAACCACCACCACCTTCTGCAAAAGGAACTACTCCTGATTTTTCCTGTGGTTTTATCAACTCATTCATAGGTTTTAACAAGACAGAGAAATCAGATAGCAATTCATTTTGCTGCAAAACAGCTACCGAGAAGAAAAAAAAGACAAACTTCAATAGTGATTTTTTGTCATCCCAAGAGGCTCGTTATCAAGAGGAATCCATACGGATTAAACCCATTGTCTATTGGATTTAGTGAGGTCCTGGAAAAGAAGCTGAACTTGTGAAGTAGCCAATTACTGAGCTGACAGAGATAAGTTCGTCAAAACCAGAAAATAAGCAAATGATCAGGAAAAAAGGCAACAGAACAGTAAATTAATGCCAAAGCTGATAAAGGCAAATTAAATGGGGGTGAATCAAGGTATTTTTCACATCATTCTTAATTAACAATATTAACTAGGAAGGAGACCAGAGCATCAGGGTGTCTTAAGCCTGCTCTGCAGGCAGCAGCAATCCAGGGAAAGGAACAGGGGGATGGAGAGGGAGGCAAACAAGATGTTAGTCTGCTTAGTGAATGGGATGGGGAATAAGAGTATGGAGATTATAACATTATTAAAATGATGCTGCCTAATCCCAGAATAGTTTTCACCTCATCTGAAAAAGAGTATTATTACAGACTTAAAAGGGGCTTTAGAAGAGGGTGATGAGAATGATCAAAGGCCTGAAAAAAAAAAAAAACTGCTGTGTGAGGAAAGAAAAAAAATAATGAGATTATTCATCTTAGGATGGGCATAATAATAGGGCTCATGATGAAAAGCATATAAAATAGAGTGATATAATGAAAATATATCACAGACTTCCATTCTCCTTGTCTCAAAATACAGGAATAAGTAATCAGTGAATTCAAATATTAATTTGAAGCTGATAAAAGGAAATGTGTTGCACAAAGAAAGTATATTATTCCTCTGAATTCACTGCTATGGAAAAACACTGAAATTAGGAATTTAAACATCATCCAAGAGCTGGGTAGTGCTGCAAGCACAGAGGCACCATGAAACGGAGCTGAGACCAAGGTGGGGTGAACCATCACCCCACTGGTGGTCCTTGGCCTCATCTGGGTTGGCAGTTCTCTTTTTCCCTGTTTCTTGGGAGAAAGATCCCAAATTTCTGTGTCTCTCCTCATAACTTAATGAGGAACACTGCAGCCTTCGCCTTCAAAGTGAAGCTAATTCATTAGCAATCTCATTATTTACCTGTGTAGCACCAATACAGCTTTCGAAGCATTTTTCTCTCAAATGGAAGGCGAAGGCTTTGTTCTTAGTGGGTTTTTTAATATCCTTTATTTGATTGGGGAATAAAAACATGCTGAAAGTGAACAAAATAAAGCATTATAGAAATCATGGGTCATTAAACCTCAAAATAATTGCAGCTCTACAGGATTATTAAGTGAGGACATCATACAGGCAAACCTGGGTGAGGAGTGGAAAGAAAGGAGGGAAAAAAAGGGAATGGGGAAGGCTGGGAGCTTGTACAGATGGTCAGTCCTGCTCGAGTAAACCTGAGCCTGGCTTAAAGGAAGATGCAGTTGGCCAATGCATTGTCATTCCATGGCATGGGCAGGGAAAATACTCTGGGATGCACCTAAGGGCCGTGGGAACAGACCCGCAGCAGAAAGCGTCTTGCTCTCCTGTATGGAAAATGCACCTGCAGGAACCTCCAGCAGCCTCATCCATGCATCACCAAGGTCCAGGCACACTGGGCTCGGTGCTGGCCATGTCGTGGGCTGTTTTACTTGTCACTTGTGGCCACCAGCTTCACACTGGATTGCAAACCATCACACGCAGTAAAAATCCAATCCGTATTGGCTTAGCTCTCACCACTTGCAAACCTCCACACTGGGTTTCTTTCCCTTTTGCCTTGTTCTCACGCCGAGTACTAAAGCTAGTGAGTAAAATCTCATGAACCAAAACAACCCTGAAGGAACAGCTGATGTCTGGAGCGTGCAGGACCATGTCCCTGTGGGTGCTGGCAAGGCCCAAATCTGGAGTTTTAGAGAAAGAGAAAATCCTGAAGCACAGTAATTGCCTCTCAGTCTAACAGGAAATCTCTTTTTATTACAACCTAATTATCTCAACAGTGAAACAGAGACCTTGTCCACCAAAGCCCAAAGCACCCAGGCTGCCCCACTCTGTGCCTAGGCTAATGGCTCGCAAGTCCATCGGAAAGGAATCCCTCCAAGAAGGGAAGGGGATCTTTGCAAAGGTCACTGTGCTAATCGTCAGGCCCTTCCTCTAGCAGCAGCTGTTGCTAATTGCCTGTGAAGGAGTCAAAATGAAATTCTTGTTAATCCTCCTCCCAACGTTACTAAAATCCAACATCATTATCATCCTCCCCACAAATGACCACGAGCCACGGGCACTTTGCAGCTGATGGATGAGCTCAGCCCAGCTCCAGAGAGATACAGCAGCAGTGGGTAGGAAAAGCAGCTCCACTTTGCAATCTGAAGGATAACTTATTGATTAGCAGCAGTAAGTGCCGGGACATTATATTATATTTCCCCACCTCTTTGCACTATCGACCATCACCCTCATCGTTCCTTTAAAGTCACCACCAGACTCAGAACAGCCGAAATCCTGGAACAGGGGGAGTTTGTTTAATTAATAACATATGAAGCTTTTGGCACAGCTGAGCATATGAAAGACTTTTACAACAGCAAAATAAAGCATTGCTGTGTTATAAATCAGAGAACACATATGGAAAAGTTCGAGCAATGTACTAAGTCAGAGGGATATCAAGGAAATCACAGAAGTTCTGGCTGAAATCCCTGGCTCCACTGATGGTAATAGCTGAGAACTTCAATGCAGGTCAGGTTTGACTTCTTTTTCCAAAAGAGTAACTCATTTGCAATGCATGTGACTGTGTTAGAGTGAAAGGATATTCAGAGTATTCCCTTCGCTCCACTGTCTATGTAAATTGTACATCTTGTCTACCTACAGATCCGCAGCAGCAAACGGGTCACACTTTGCTATTGTACCAGTGCACGACTGTGCTGGGGGGGAGAAGCAGGTTTTTAAATCAACACGTACTTACTGATCACTGAATGAGCTGATCTGAAGTGCATTTTGGTTTAGCAGTCTTAAATTGCAGGATGCTTAAAATAAAATGCATAGAGAACCTTTTAAAAATTACTCAGCATTAATATTTGAAATATTTATCCCCCAGGGTGCAGGCTTGTAACATGAGCACTTAATGGGGTACATTTTCTTCTCTCCAGAGAAACAACAAGACATGGCCATTAAATAGCACACTTAGAGTAACTATAAGGGTTGATGCTATCTGAGGGCTCTTGTTTCATTTTATAGGCTAGGATAATTCCTGGGAAGAAAAACACAGGGCTAAAAGAGGAGGAAGACCCACTTCTCCTTTTTCTCATTCAGCAGCCAAGAAAACATGAGAAAGAGTCATCAAATAATGCCAACACCCTGTCCCACAAATCCACACCAACATGCATTAAAGTGAAAAAAAAAAAACCTTATTTCTTCCCCGTGCAGAAAACACGTCACTGGGAGCACAAACCCAAGAGTTACTAACTTGCCAGGAACAGCAACCTGCAGTAATTTAACTTTTCCCTATTCAAAAAGGCAGGGACTGAGGCAGAGGTGGGAGGCCTTGGTTCCCCATCTGACAGCAGCTCAGCCTGCCAGCCCCGTGCCAGCAGCAGCAGCAGCAGCAGCAGCATTATTCCAGCAGACCGGCTCTGCTGCGAGGCAACACAGATGCTGGCGATGGCACAGCACAAGGTGGGGGCTGCAGGACATTTCAAGGGTAGAAAATAAACAGCTGGGGGAGGAGGAGGATGCTAACTACGCGGGTGTCCTACCACTAAGACCTTTGGTTGCTTATTAAATGGTGCCTGAAAGCTTCTCAACAAGCTGCTGCTCTGAAATGTTACTGGCATCTCTCCCTCCCCTGTGCAGAGCTCCGGGTGGGGTGTCATGAGTGGGTTTGGGCAATCTCAAGCCAAGCAGGCCTAATTTTCAGCTGGACTATCCTGCCGAGTGAGCCAGTGCTGCAAAGGAAGCACATGGGAACTAGGAAGCCCTTTTGGACAACAGCCCAAACGGAGAGCAGTTTAAATGGCTTGTGAAACCACATCCCTAGAGGTTTTGCTTTCTTGCAATGTCAGGTTTACCTAATGGCTTAAAGACCGAGTCTTACAGAACGCTGCTTACCACCTCCAAAAATAGGTATGCTTCCTGCAGCCCAGGACCACAAGCCCATGATATTTATGCTTAATTTGAGGACTACCCTAAAGCACTGCTTAGTCCTGGCAGAGGACGCTTCACGCTCCCTGTGAGCAGAGATGTGCAGCTCACACCGCTTATTTCCTTCTCACACAGCTATTTAAATGCATTTGGGGTTTCAGTGTTTCACACACTGTTACCTTTACTGGTGGCACATATAAGGTAACCCCAACTCCTCTGTGGGCTGCTGTGGCTCAGACTTCCCACCCAGAGGGAAGCTGTGTTACAGAAAGCTTCAATTCAACACGTTTAGGTGCTGCAAGGAGAACGTAAGATGGATGGGCTGTCTGCTGCACTGAGAGGAGCCCCTGTCTCCTTGCAGGAACCCAGGAGCTGTGCCTAGCAAACAGTGGCAAAGCCCACAGAGAGAATTTTTCACAACTAAACCATTGCAACTTACACAGCCCAGAAAGTACCAATGCAGCTGTATGTCCTCACAGGAGCATGTGCAGGACAACATCGACTTGGGCTGTCTGGAGAGCAAAGTGCTGTAGCAACCAGAAAGCCCCCAGCAGCCTGGGGAGACCTTCTGGTGGCCTTCTAGGACTTCAAAGGGTCTATCAGAAAGATGGGGAGAATCTTTTTAGCAGGGCCTGCTGTGACAGGACAAGGTGTGATGGTTTCAAACTAAAAAAGGGAGATTTAGACTAGAGAGAAGGAAGAAATTCTTTACGCTGAGGCTGGTGAGATCCTGGCCCAGGTTGCCTGGCGGGGGCTCTGAGCAACCTGCTCTAGTTGGAGCTGTCCCTGCTCACTGCAGGGGGATTGGACTAGATGACCCTTAAAAGTTCCTTCCAGCCCAAAACACTCTATGACTCTATGATCCAGCCTCGGCTTCCCTGGCAGTGCCCCACTGTCCCCAGCCACTCCTGGGATGAAACCAATCCATCAGGCAGTTTTATACTGGGACAGCAGGATCTGCTGAGATGCTCAAACCAAGAACCCAAACATTTTTAAACTCAGGGAGGTGTGAGAGGAGACAAGAGGCAGCAGAGCTGCAGAGGGGACATGGCTGCTCGGCAAAGGTCCAGGAGGCAGAGCGCTTCTCCACAAGATAAATCCCAAGCAGAGCTCAGCAAAGTCACAGATTGTACTGAAGGAGTTAAACTTCATGAAATCACAGCAAACTACACCAGTGGGAGTGAGAGAGTTCAGGGCCTGACCCTGCTTGCTGCAGCCTGCCTGTCCCAGGGGTGCCAGGAGGTCAAAACCCAGGGAAGATCCCAGCACGGGGGAATGAGGCTCAGCACAGCACAGGGAAAACAAGCAGCATGCCTCACCCCAATGGAAACTGCCCTTAAAACTTGCAGCATGAGTACTAAGAGCTCAACTCAAGCCTGTGTTTCCTCTGTTCAAAGAGGTTTACTGTTGGACTGCAGTGCCTGGGAGGCTGCTTCTGTACCCAGGTGCTTTAGGTACCCCTGATGCACCCGACCATCACTTTGGAAATGGTCTCTCAACAGCCACCTGGGCTGCTCAGCACCTCTTTGAGCACTAGAAGCTGTCATCCAAGCACATGAAGAAATGTTTAGCAATCGGTTAATCCTTTGCAGCACCTTCATGAGACATCCATAAAGCAAATCACCCTGGGTGAGTCCCCTGTTAATAATTTACCCTTATACCCAGCTTCCCAAAGCTTCCTGTGCATGGATCTGCTTCATTACCCGGGATCACTGCTGTGCACTGCTGTGAAAAATCTAATCCAATTTGCTTCTTCTTTAGGGATAAAACATCAAGAGAGGGCAGTCAGTCAGTCAAATACAGTGGCCATGTGGAAGAAGTGGAGTCAGCAATATGTCATCATCTTCGGCAAGCTCATGTCTGAAGGGAAGCAATGCAATGGGTGAGTTCCAGTCTCTTTGGGGGAACTCGTTATTTAGTTTTATAACCAGGGAAAAAACCCTAAATGTATAAACTATAAGACCATCACTTTATATGTAGGTATTTACGACTATGAAGATACTCCTAGAAGACTCCCATGGCTGTGACCAAAGCCTGGTGAGAGCAGAGACATTCTGACAGCCTTATAAATCAGGAAGAAACATATTAAGTTATCCATAAACCAGAGTAAGCCCTGCTAGTGCAAAGATTCTGAAAGGACCCTGGATGCTGTGAGTGTGGGTCGGCTGTCTCTTCACTCTACACTGGTACAGCCCAGGGCAGCCCCCAGCACCTCCTCCCCAGTGCCTCAAGCTTTGCCTGGGTGAATATTCTTGGGCGCTGCCCAGAAGTGACCAAACCACTTCAAAAGCCAAACTGGGGTCAGGATGCCACAGAGCACTGTACTGGCATCACTGTGCCCCAGCAACATCCTTTCCTGGGACCAAAACACAACCTCTGACAAGCCACCTCCAGCACTTCTGCAGCCCTGGCACCATTCATTTGCAACCCAGTCAGTGCACGTTGACTGCACCTAACTCCCTGCATATATTTTCCCAAGGACAAGCCCGGCAGCTCTGTGTGTGTAGCATATCAGATGTCAGGGGTGGCATTTCTACCTCCCTTCCACAGCACAGATTTGGGAGGTGTCAGGCAGGCAGCCACACAAGCACCCAAGAATGGGCAGGACACAAGTGCTAAACCAGCCTTGCACACGTGCAAAGACAAATAAATTCTTTAACATCAGACAGTAGACTATAAAACGAAGCTAGGAGAGCATATCACTGCACATGAAGGGAAATTCATTCTGCTGCTAATGCCTGTAACTCCCCTACAGAGAGTAATGGAGATCAACAGGAGAACAGACATCCGAGAGTGCTAAAACGTGCACTGTTCTTTTTCTAAGCTTGTATGGGCACACTATTTGACATATAGAACCCCTGAGCTCTTCTTCCTCCCCAACCCTCAAGCTGACATAAAATGCCCATGTTTTAGTATTAAGTGTGATTAACCATTAACATATATTACCAGGGTTATAATGGGTTCCCAGAAAAAAACTTCATTGTTTCTTCAGAGCTATGTTTCAGTTATACACCAAGTTACATTTCATTTTAAATAAAAAACAGCTCCTATGATGGGTATGAGGTAAGTCAGACTAAATGATGCTGGAGGTCCTTTCCACCTCTGAAATACGTAAACATATGTGTTATTTACCATCAGTGTACTACAAGGACTGGCTGATCCTCCAGAGCTGAAGAGGAAGAGCCAGATGATCTTCCAGAGGCAAGGGGAGAGGAGAAAAGCCAGCTCGGTTTCCCAGCCAGGGTAACAATTTCTGGAGGAGAGCATTTTCTAACCCCGACTCCTTCAGCAAGGAGAGCGTCCGCACACGTCTGGCTGTTCAAAGGACATCTTGTGCGTATGAGCAAATTTCTCCAAATGGCTTTGGCTCCGGCCGCCGTAGTATGTTTGGTACACGACTTCCAGATGTGTGCTGTATCCCCGTCAGCCTGGCTGCTGCCTCCAGCCAAGAGAGTTATATAAGCTGCAAAGCTTAATTGGATTATTTAGCCCAAATCGTTGGCTGAGAGGCAGCGGGGCCGGGGAGCTGGCCGGGCAGCCTGGAGGGGACCTGCACCACGAATGGCTTGGGGGGGAATGGGAGGGAGCATGAAACAGCAAATAAATTAAGAGTTCATAAAGCAAGACTGGCCTCCCCATCTCCCTCGAATGTTTTCTCACGCCTCCCATCCATTCCACAGAGGGTGTATGAGCTGGTATTTTATGAGAGGTATGTTTTCCTGTTTTAACAACAATTTAAAAAGCACTGCAGCAAGCATTTAGATGACATGAGCATTTCCTCCCCACACTAACAAGCATTTCCTGACCGTGCAGCTCCACAACGTAGAATAATACATCTAGAAACTTAAGTTTTCCCACAATAATGTTTTTTATCAAACTTTGGCTGTTGCAGTGTCTTATTTTCCATTTAAGGGCATAATCCTGCTTGTGGGATAAGCCATCCCAGCGGATCTTCACAGATGTAATTATTAGGGAAAAGTCTTAAAAAAGAAAAGTGTTGCAACTATTCTTGGGAGGAAATCAGGAAAAGCGAGAGAGAAGCTGAAGAGTTTCCAAGTGCTGTGGCTATCAAAGTGTGCCAGAGGGAGTTAGTTCCTTTTATTTTTAATAAAACTGGATAGTTAATTTAGAAGTTAATACAGGTATTAACTCACATTTGGGCACTCACATTAAACTTTGAGCAGGTTGCCTACTCCGTTGCTTAAACAAAGGTTACGTGCATGCTTGAGAGCTTCTCAAACCCTTGCCATGAGGCCCTAGATGGACTTTGTATGGCTCCACTACAAATAACAAAAAAACCCAGCAGCCTGGCATCCTTCTCTGCCACTGCTGACAACATTCCCACCGCTCTCCACCAGGCAAAGTGCCACGGATAAATTCAACAGATTAAAGCGACCAGAACAGCCCAACAGGCAGGGATGTGCTGGGTTCTGCTGGAAACGGCTACACAAACACTGCAGGTCACACGGGGTGCTCAGGGAGAGAACGTGCCTCTCGCCAGCCCCAGCTCTGCTCCCCAAAGCATCATGCACACAACAAACCCCCAAAATCCGGGGCTGCGAAGCTCCGGCGCCCGCAGCCGTGCTGCAATTCGTTATGGACATTGCTGTGGATGAGGAGCTTCGATCACCATGCTGCATGGAGGAACAGCAAACAGCAGTGGTGACCAGAAAGCTACTTACAGAGGGGCTCTCTGCTCCGACCCCACCATTACTAGTTATGGAATTTTTTATTTTTTTTTATTTAAAAAAAAAAAAGGAATACAAAGAGACATTTCCACAGGGCACAGCAAGCCCTACAATTTGTGCTGTGCTTGGACTTCGTAAATCAAAATCCAAGCGACGTTTACAGCACTCTAGTTGTTCCTTAAACTTTATTTTTCTTTACTGCGTGCATTTTATGCCCTCAGCGAGCTGCAGCGTAAAGCTCAGTGTGACTGATGGAAAGCAGAAAGTTGGCACAGCCTGATTGGGCAAACCAGCCTCACCCCTCCTCCTCCTCCCCCCGTTATCTGCACTAAGAGCCTCAACAAATTTGTGTAATACCCAGCATTATAGAAATGGATTTCCAACCAGAAGAGAGCAGTTGGCAGGATTAAACAAATAGAAAAGCACATGCACGTAAAAAAATGGGGAGGTCTGCACACAAGCTAATGGAGCAAGCAGAAAATAACTGGGCATGCTCCCTGGGCTCGGGGACCGCTTCCTTTACAGCAGACAGTAACGTCTCATTACCAGAGAAACAAATACAATAAAGATGAATATTCCATCTTCCCCAGGCTACATTTTAAGTGTTAAGCCAACACAAATTCTCAGGTTATATTTCACAAAAATAGCTACTCAAAAAAAACCCAAACCTGCTGGCAGCGCAGCAAAGCAAATTTCATTTGAAAGATAAATCCTACATTCCTCATAGGCAGATGTGAAAATATATCAGCCCCTCTGAGGAACAAAAGGAGCCATAGAGTAAATTTACAACAAAAAAGTTGTTTCTTTTGCCCTTCTTCCCCTATATTGCTTCACGTGAGAGAGCCAAACTGACAAGCAAACCAGCAGTTACTGCATCTCATAAATAGATGCTGCACACCTTCCCAGCACCGTGGTGCTCTGCAAAGTCAGTATGGAACCAACCCAGCACTTGGGATCATCACTAAAGCACTTGGACGGTGAAACTACATGGATGCTGTAATTACTGTCAACACAAAATGACCATTCAGCTCCAATTCTCCGCCGAGGCGGGACTGTACCAACCCTCTGCTAACAAACACTGCCTTGTTGGGGCGTCTGGGCATGCAGGCGCCTGACACCAGCCACAGGCTGCCAGGGAAGACTGCTGGCAATAGAAGGACCTGCTCAACACTGAGCTGGACCACGACACTGTAGCATCACTATTTCTAGATGATAAAAGGGCAAGCTCAATCTATTTCCACGCTTTTGTGAAAATTCCTACACATGAAATGGTCTTAAAGTTGGTCTTTGGTGCAGGATTATAAATCTGGATCACCATCACCTTCCCTCCACAGCAAGATCATGCTGAAGGGCAGTCATCCAGCTCCTACCAGGGTGGGGCAGGGAGCAATGAAGAAGCACCTTTATTCAGCCAAATCCCAGCTTGGTCTGACCCAGCTGATTCTTGCAAAGAACATCCCTTGGTCTCTCCCCCAAACACTCCTCACACGTGCAGAAGGTGTTGGAAATGGGGGTGCACACTGTACCCAGGAGTGTGCTGGGTGCTTAAACATGAAAACCTCTGGTTCTATTCAGTTCTGTGCCTGCAGTTCTCTCCTACCCCTGTGGCTGGAAAGGGGATCCTGGCTACAGGAGCTGGAATTGTCCCAGGTAGCGGCAGCACCACCCCTGTAAGGGGACTGAGGGTGGCTTCCAGTCTTGTACCTCAAGATGACTTTTCTGGATCCAAAATATTTTTAACTAGGACTAAATCATTAATTATGATTAATAAATTTAGCTTTAAAAAAGTATGAAGCAGCCAATCACTTATAGCCCACTGTAACCCGGAAAAAAAAAATAAATCTAAAAAAAACCCTTTGCTTGGCAAAGTTTTCCTGCTGCCTAAACCAAGGCAGGAATAAGCTCAGTGACGACTGAAGTGCCACAGAGCTGTGCAAAGGTGGCAGCTCCTGAGATTTGTGGCTTTTGACAAACCCTGACTGCAAACTCTAGAAATTCTGTTGGCCCAAAGTGCCTTGGATTCAAGTGTGGAGGCAAATCTGCTCCAAAAAGCAGCAGCTTCTTTAGATGATGGCTTGAAGGAGAGCTTAGGCTTTGGGGTTTGCTTCTTTTATTTTTAAGTTGGTTTACCAAAAATTTATTCTGCCTATAATCTCTCCTTGCCTTGCATCTCCATTTTGAATTATTTATCACCAGGTATCACATTCATTTGCATACTTCATGAACGTACAAAATAAATGATTAGTCATTACCTATTAGACTTTCCCCAACCATCTGTGCCAAGCTCTGCAGCAGTTTGGGGTTTTGTTTTTTGGTTTTTTTTTTCTCTAATACTTGGGGGGGGGGGAACCCAAAGGGAGAATTGGATTTGCTGGAAAGACAAAGTAAAGCAGTTCAAATGCCTGCTGCTAGCAAAGGGTTATTAGTCTGTTATAGCTGTGCTCTGCAAGGAACACACAGATCGTCATCTTCGGCGTAATTTAACCGCTGATACAAATTGCAAGCAGCATTATTTCAAAGACCTTTATTTATTGATTAGAAACAAAGTCCTTATCCTCTTCCTGCTCCCTCCTTGAGTCGTGCTGATTGCACACAATAGAGAGCTATCGCTTAAAGAGCCAATTAAGACAACTTCTGAAAGGTAACTGAGTAGCTTAAATTCTTAGTGTAATATTGTACTGCATTATCTTGATTGCAATGAAGAAAAACAAAGCAGTTGGAGCAACGAAAAGTCAGAGAATGAGGCAGTAGCCATAGGTGTGAACACCGACCTGGACAGAGCCATTACCAACCCCCTGCCCCAAACTGACTGACTGCTCTCTGTGGTTACTTCCAACCCTTGCTAGAGGTGTGAGAAGGCAAAAAACAGCCTTGGTCTTGTATATTTTCTGCACTTAGCAGGACTTCATGAGGAATCAGCTGAGCAGGTGTAGAGAGCAGTGGTGGCCACAGCCACCCCACCACATCCCTCCCTCGGGAGGTACCCAGCATCTGTGTGTCTCTCATTCAACCAAAAGCTTTGATTAAAGCATTTCTTGTGGCCAGGGCTTTATGAAGATAACACCTTCTACAGGGATTCACCACGTCTGATGGAGGAGTTCATACTCTTCTCCAGCAGAGCCACCTACATACCTTCTATCTTCTGCCCTCCTGGTTATCTTCAAAAGTACCTGGAGGATTATAGATTGCTTCTGAAATTTTCATACCATGGCCTAACTGGGCTAAAGCAAGACTAGGAGTTTGAAACCTGTTGGGAAGAAGGACACAGCTTCAGTCCCTTCGAAAAATCAAGCTTAAACAGAAGAGAAAAAGAAAAAAAGGGAGAAAGTGATTGTAAGCCTGCCAATACTCAGAGGTTATATAAAGTTACTCACTTAAATGCAATAAAAAAGCACATCACAAACTGAGAGCAGAATGCTCAGAAACTTGGAGGCACCAGCTGTATATGGTCAAAATTCACCATCAATTTCCAAGTCACAGTGCTGGGGCTATAAAGCATTTAGACAGGCACATAAAAAGGAAGCTCTTTCTCCAAAGTAGGAAAAGAGGCGCCACAAAACATAAAAATCTCCCTCTTTCTTCTGCACTGACAGCAGCCTCTGGTGTGACCTCCCACCCCTGTCCTCCTGCCCCTTCATCTGCCTGGGTTTCCACAGCAAAAGAATCAATCCACCCAACCCAACCTCTGAGCAAATTAATGGCCAACTGCTGCTTTCCTGGGGCTGCTTTGGCACCGTCTGTCTCCCCACATATGTATTTTGTCTAGCACTGGAGTCTTGCTGAGGAACATAGAGCTGAGCAGGGCGAGGTGCTGCAGTGTGGATGCTTTCTCCAGCTGTCCTCCAGCAGCTACCACAGGCTTGAGGTCCCTGCCCTGAACCCCACATGCTTTCCAGCCCAGTATGAGTGCAGACCTCCTGGAAGAACCCAGTAAATGCCACTCCTCTGCTAGCAAATGTGCCAGCAGAGAAATGCCAACCTATCCTCCTGTAGGCACAGTTTCTGTGTTTGAGGGGCTGCAGGAGGGATGGTCAGAGGGAGCTTTCAAAGGCATTTAGGCACCTTCCAAGTTAGGAACCTCTCCTGTGCCTTGATTTCCCACCTGTAAAATTGGCTGAATGACACTCAGCCAACTTTGTAGGGGCCTTTGATTTTCATCAAGCCACTTCCACATCTAGCAGTCTGGGGCCACCAACCCCACCCTGCTGCTCTGGGGCCTCAGGAGCTGCCAGTCTGAACGAAAACATCCCCAAATCCATTGGGAATTTGGCAGTATCATGTAACTAACCTCTGCATGTGTGGTACCGATGTCTGCCACCACGCACCAGAACTACAACATCAGCACACACCGCCCAGTCCTGCTCAGACTTCTGCATTACTCATTTTTGTCAGTGGCTCCTCAGTTTACTTTGCAATTCCTGATGACAGACAGGACCTAATTTAAAGAACTTGAACAATTTTTTCCAACTTGAATAGTCCTTACCCAAAAGAAGCCAGAAGGAAATCTAGGCACTCAAATACCCCCCCAAGAGTCCCGATCTTCAGACAATAGTCCATAAAATGGGAGCTTCAGTTTTTCTTAATTTAGCAGGCTGAAAGCTCATCGAACACAGCAAAGCACCAGCCTCTCCCCGGTCAGTCTCTACTTGAGACTTGTTCAGTCTTTTCAAAAGCTCTTTTCAGTTACACAATCAAAAAAAATCTGTAAGGACTACATCTAGAGCAGCTCTGAAAACTGTTCGTACTTTCCCTGAGAGCTTACGTCAGCTCATTGGATGTAGGAGCCAAGAGGAGAACAAACATTTCATGGAGCAGCCGTTGCACATAAATATTGCCCCCGACGCAGATGCACCGTGAATACAATTACATCCCCCCATCCATTACTAGCACGCTCCAGAAACACCGTTTGTGGAAGACAAATAAATAAACCAACAAATGTTAGCTTGAAAGAAGAAATTATTTGACATTCTAGCAAGCGACTTCACCTTATAATCATTATTTCCCGAGACACGTTGTGCTGGTTTGTCTCCCAATAACACATTTGTGCAACCGCACAGGTACAAGGGAAGCGTACAAATCATGTCTCACAAAACAACTGCTGGCAAAGAGCAGGATTTGTGTATTCATTGCTCACCACTGAACAGTTACATTTTCATTCCCACCTCAAACACAATTTGGACCATGGCAGATGTTTCCTATAGCGCCGGCTTCCTTTGGATGAGAGTTAATTCAGTTTGAACACGGCAGCAATGGAGAGAGGGATTTAAACATTTTCTGCTTATTCTCCAAGCTTAATACTGCAGAGGTAAAACTGAGGGAGAAGTAATGAACAGCTAAACCTGCCTCTCCCAGCCTAGGCTGGGAATTCAGATCAGCCCGGCAAGCCTGCGCCTCCCTGTCACCCAGGGCTCCCCTCTCAGTGACACCAGAAAAGGAATTAAATTATTTTAACGAGGTTCTTCCGGATGCACACTGATGTAACCGAGAGGAGAATATGCCTCTGGTTTTAGGCTGCTTAAGTTTCACCAAAGGAAGGGGGCACGCTCTTCTGCAAAACTCTTCCTCCTCTCCCCTTGCTACCCTCGGCAGCTTCCTCCCGCTCCTCTACATTAATAAGCAGATCATTAGTTCACCAACCACAATCAAAACCTCCCATAAGAAAAGGTCCAATTGCCATTTTACATTCCCATAGCTGTCCAGCCTGAAGAGCCCTGAAATGCTCTTAACGAGTTGTGTGCACAGGGAGCATCTCCTCTCCCAGCAGCGGAGCGGGCTCGGGAAGCGACAGCTGCTTACAGAGCGCGCACGCAGCGCAGCAGTTTAAGGGGAAAGGAAATACTATAAATAATTGAAATCACAGCAGGAAACGTAGGCAGAGAGGAGGGACAGAGGGCAATTCAGAGGAAGCTGGCAGCAGGAGAAGGGATAAGAACTTCTCCTGGAAGCCAAACTGCACAAGAATGAGCGTACAAAGACATCCACACCGCCTCACCCATGCGCTACGCCACACACCAGCAGGCAGAAGAAGTTCTTCACCTTTTCTGCACTGTTTGGCAATCCAAATTTTAGCCACCCATGAGCCAACATCTTCCCATTTCTTCCTCTCCACTGAATCTGTAAGTCTGACGTAAAGGACCCCCGTGCTTGTCCCAAACAATCTTGGTCACCAAACGATGCTGAGAGTAGACGTGGATTTTAAAGGGCCAGTTCTGCCACTGATGATTGTCTCACCTACACAGGCACAGCTCTCCCAGCCCAGCCTTTCATGGTGAAGCTATGTGGAAGGCCTCCCCCTGCACCCAGCACATTCAGGACACAGAGAGGATTTTGCTCTCAGCTGGGGCTTCTGAGCACCGTGGGGTCACCACCTGAGGCAGCTGCAGAAATGACCACGTTTGGTTAGAAGGCTTTAAGAATAATAAACCGTCACTCTGGAACAGCAGATGAGTGCTTGAAGTGTCGATCCCATCAGTAAAATACCTCCTTTGGTGCCCACGGCTGCTACAAAGGGCTGAAGGTCATCATTTTGTCTGACCTTTAACTACTACAGCAATACTTCTTGACCTGCATTTTAGAAGTTATGAACCACAGCCCAGACAACAGCACTCAGGCTACACAATCTGCCACTGTCTTGACAGACTTCCAAAGAGATGTGAAATATCTGCCTTTCTCAAGTGACTTCAATGATGCACACGCAGAGAGCTCTGCAAACATCTAATAAAACACACAGCTTCTCTCTGGGTACAACTCACCCAAGCAGGAGGTGGCAGGAGATAGTTTACTATGCTCTTGGCATAACAGCTCCAGGTACCACTTCAGGACAGAAACAGGGTTGAGAAAAGGAGACTTCAACCAGCAACTCAGCTAACCAAGCACCTTTAATGAGGAGCAAGTAATGAGAATTCTTAGTGAGTGGTTCATTCAAAGGGCATGCAGAGATATCAAGAACCAGGTAAAAATTTTCATTAAGATCTCCGTGGAAGTCAAGAGCATGCAGGAGGCCTGGTGTTCTCAGAGATAAGATGGATGTCCTGCCTCATACAGCAATTGATTGATTTTTAGGGGTCAATTACAACACCTCCCCGGACTCCTCTTGCAGTACGTTAGCAGTTTCAGGGCACAAACCTGTGCCAGGCACCACTGTTAAAGTTCATTTCCGCTCCCAGAGCCACAGGACTAGTAATTGTGACCAGAAGGGAAAGAAACCTTGATATTGACTCTCCTGTGTGAGCAATTCAGTTTAAGAGCTGCTGTTAAGAAGCATCTCAGCAAGATGAAAAGTGACCAGATTTTTTAAGTGGATTTTGCTTCTTAAAGAGCCTTCTCGAGGCAGTATGGATCCCATGTACCTTCTTCTCTACACACAGCCCTGCTAGGCAAGGGGATGTGCCTAATTGCATATCAGACCCTTTGGGCAGGCTGCTGGTCCCAAATCCAAGCCCACTATAGGACACCTTTGCTTCATGTGCCTCTAGGGCATCCTCCAGCTGGAACAGGCAAGTGGCAGCTCGTGGTAGTCTGAACAGCAATTCTGGTGTCAAGAGCAACTTCCAGTCCACAGCAAAAATAGACAAATGAACTCCTTGGATTCCAGTGCAAGATTTGGTCTTGTAAGCTCTCTGTGCCATATGAAGGAGACTGGAAACCCAAGCCCACCTTGGACAGGGTATCACTTCTTGTTTGACTTCTCATGAAAAGCAAAAAAAGCCCTTCCATACTTCCAAAAGACATCTGAACCTTAACTGTACTGCCATGACAGCAAGATAAGACAAGAACCTTGTGATTTGAGAGGGTCTACTCCAGAGACATTACATTTGGGCACTCTCCATGCAGTGAATGATGGAGTCTTT
>NW_008604707.1:39143-41366 GCF_000691845.1 Merops nubicus
CTGTCCTTCAGTGTGCAAAGGGGTGATGCTGACCACCCATCCTCCTCTTCCAGCTGGGGGCAGCCATCATGGGCAGCCATCTCAGCTGCAGTCCCCAGATCTGGTTCCCTCTGTGGGATGCACATCCTGGCTCTCCAAAGATGCTGCAGCTGGTTCAGGCATGCCTCGCCTCGCTTAGCGTGAGGGCAGAGAGAAACAACTCTCTGACAGCTGGCAAATGCAGCTGCCTGCAGCTAATGGGGGATAACGAAGGACCAGACACTGCTCAGAAGTGAGTTTCTGTCGCCCATGTCTCCAAACAGCAGAATTCCTCAGAGCAGGGGCTGTAGAGAACAACGAGCCCGTAAGGCAGAGCTTTGAACGCTGTTAACTGATCCGACCCCATCCAAATGTCACGGCTGCTGTCAATACAAAACTGTTCCTTTCTCTTCCTGCCATCCTCCAATTCATCCGTGGGTCATCCATTAGGTTCAAACACAAAGGCAGCAAAGAGCCTGCAACAAGAGCCTCATTAACCGGCTGTACAACTGGATTTGTTTTGGAGCACAGTGCCATCCCCCGCACTGCTAGGCAGAGCTCTTGCCGGGGGAAAAAGATAGATCAAATTAAAAAATATCTTGCATACCTTAACCTTGCAAGCAGCTCTTCCATCAGGCTTAAAACAACAGCCCTACCAGCTGTAAAATGGGGGAAAAAAAAAAAAACAGGGAGTCTCCCAAAACAAATAAAAAAAGAAAAAGATGAAGGAGGTTTCAGATCTGTCCTGGAGAGAATGCATGTTGCAGCTTTAACCTGCTCCTGGGAGGGGCAGAAAAGGAAACAGGATAGCAGAGACCAGAAATCAGATTTGTTAGGACCAGCCAGGTAGACAAAAGATAGAATAGCACCAAGAAACGATGGCTCCTTTGGAATCAGCTACCTGCTGAAAATGTCTAGTTAGCTTTAGCATCTCATACACACGAAATCTGTGTCCACACAAGAGTACTCTCCTGAAAGGACAGGATTTAATGCAGTCGAGATAATTATCTAGATCCTTCTTTATCCCATTAGTGGTTTTCATTCGCATCCTGGAACACCATAAGCGGATTGTTCAAGAATTATTTGCCATCCACTGCTTCAATCCTGACTGGAATTATCTTTATACCTCGGTTTGAAGAAAAGAGATTACATCCCTGCAGCCTTGCTGCAATGCCCTCTTTTCTGAGGCTTCTTCTATCATTTTCACTCTATAGGGTGACGAAAAGAATCAGAAAACAATTGTCACAGACATGAACTTTCCCTCCCCTCCTCTTCCTTCCCCACACACAGGTTCAGGAGGAGGAGGAGATGCTCTTCCCACCACATCTCTGCAGGAGATGAACCACTGCACCTGCACAGAGATGAAGCTCGGCGAGACTTAGTCATCAGACTCCCCAGGACAGGATCCAAAAGTGCTCCTAGCTTCCTTTTGCACCACGATCCGCTAATAAAAGAACAAAGATGAAACTGTTAAAACCAATTAAACAAAGCCCTTGCTGCAAGAGAAAGAAGTGGGATTCACTGCACCAGCCATCCCAGGGGCGTATGCCAAGTGTTGCGTGTCGTGCTCTCTAGTAACGTTTGTCAATATGCAAGCCCCGATGGAGATAAAGCCAACATCACTCAAACAGCCAACACAATCCCTTGCTCCAAGGCCTAAAACAACAAGAAGACAAAATTCCCCTCCCAGCCACTCCAACCGCCTGCCAGGTTTTGTATTAATGGAAGGATTATGTCTCTCTCCAGGTATGGTGAGGACACGGCTCGTCTCCCCACGGGCACCCGCGAGCCTGCCCAGAGGTGAGTAAAGGTGCCTGGACAACACAAGCACCATCTCCTCCTTGGAGAAACATAAGGAGCTAGGTATTCAGACCTGACACGAATAGGAATGCATGTGTTTTTTAACCAAGCATGCTTTATGGCTGTGTAATGAGATCTGTAGGAGAGTTCTCTCTCTAAACAAGTTATTAAAAGGGGGAGGAGGGACACAATAATAGCAGGTGCCAATTACTCAGCTCCCAGCAGAGACTTTCCAATTTCTCACCTTCCCCCAAAGCAAGATGTGCCGCTGTATGGCAGCACATTTTGCTCAGCAGGGTGACACCCTCTCGGAGCATCTCTCCCCTCCGCCAGAGCGAAGCTGCCCTGCCAGCACTGGCGAGGGGCAGCCCACTGCCCCACTGGCCCCGCATGGCCTGACACCCA
>NW_008604707.1:41397-49700 GCF_000691845.1 Merops nubicus
GGCCCACCTCCCAAAGTAAAATAAACCCCTCTTTTTTTTTGCCTCCAGACTCTGGCCACTCCTCCCGCCGACGGGAACAGCAAATTTGTGACTGCCTGCCTGCCAGGTTTGCCTTTCTGCAGATATCTGCTCAGCTTCTGACGGAGACGCCGGTAACGATTCTGTTATTTTAAGAGGGAGGCAGAGTTTCAGGCAGTAAATGTCCACATTGCAACTGGAGCCATCACAGATCCCATCCTTCGAGGCAAGCACACCAAGGTAATGAGTAATATTACAAAAGTAATCTGAGCCTTTAAAATCATTATTTCCAAAATCAGCAAATAATTACCGAGGCCTTTAGCAATCAATACCCAAGATAAATAGACAATTAAATTGCAAAAGAAACAGAAGAAAGTAGTTAATATTTGCCAAACACAAGCCAAATATACTTTTTCATGGTAACCAAATACTTCCTGTAAATAGATATTTTAGCTCACTGGAGAGGAACTTTCAGAAAGTAATAAATTAATCTAATAAAACAGACAGACAGGGTGGAACCAGACATTAACGAAACACAAGCTGATCTATACTGAGCCAACCCACAATCCATGTCCTAATTATGCTCATCCACCATTCTGGGTACTTATCTTCCCCACCCAGGTCAGCTCTTCAGCTTGGGGAAAATACATTTCATGCAGATTCATTGGCACGACAAGCAGAGAATTTGAGCCATCAAATGACCAAGTTTGTGCTCAGCTAGAATTTGCAGTTCCCATTTTTTTTCTAAATACCTCTCTCTCCTCAAAGTCAGGGAATTAATCTGCTTTTAAACACGACTCTTGCTTTGCCTTCAGGTTAGTTTAAGCTCCATCCATGAGGACGAGCTCTCGTCCCCCAGCAGTGCCAGCCAACCATGCGTGATGCCCGTGCAAGTATCCCCATGGCATGTCCCCACACTGGGGCCAGGAGGGTTTGTCCTGGGGGGCTGTGCCCTGCCTTGCCATCACTCCTGGGACCCAAAGAGACTTGGAGCAAACCCTGACACCCGCTGCAAGGACCTCCTCCCCAGGCAGCACAGCCTTTATGAGCTTCTGCCCAGAATGATTGCTTGGAGCTAATGAGGCCACACTAGTAGGTGAGCATCTGGTAAAGTTCCTCAAATGGTGGATAACTTTTACTGGACAAGATTAAGAGAGGGAGAAAGGAGTGGGAAGACCTCCACCCTGGTCATTTTCTGCAACATCAAAGAAAGAAGGAAGGGAGGAAACTGAGGGAAACTGAAGACAAGGAGAAAAGATATCAAAGCCAGGTCCAGAGAGAGAGCAATGAGAGATGACACAAAAAAGGAATAGCTAAAACACAAGAGGCAAGATCAAATAAAAGCAAAAGATCACAGTCTGGGCACAGAGAGGAGGGAGGGGAGACCACCACACTGCTTTCACCAGCATTAACTGAATAATTTATTTGACAGGTTCTTGTCTGTGGCAGTGGTTGTGTCTGAGACTCCAGCACTGTCCAGCATGGGGATATGTCATGGGGATGTCACACAGCAGCTCTGCTCCCCTGAGTGCCCATCTTTTGGGGAGGAATACAGCAAGTGAGTCCTCACTTAGAAAACTTCTCTGCCTTCTTCCATATGAAGTTCTTGGGACTGGCAGGGTTGGTATTGCTGCTACACTCTCACTACAACAGGCTATACAAACATGCAGTGCTATTACACATATCTTAAGTAGCTCATATCTCAGTGTTTCTTTGATTTTTTGCAAGGGCTTCTTGAAGGCTACACAACTTCTTTGGTACCACAGGCCTCCTGTCTAAGCCATGATATTCCTTGGAGCAGTGACAATACATAGAAAATTTACTGCAGCGTACATACAAGGAGTGATAAAAAAGGGTCTCCAGGTTAAATCTCATTTCCAGAAAGCTCTTGCCATCACAGGGAGAGAAGAAAAAAACTGTGTGCTCTAGGGCAGTCTTGAAAATGTGATGAGAATGGTCTAAAAACTCTTTAATAGGTGTGGATGAGATAGTGGTGCTGACGAAAGCCAACGAAAGCTCTTCCCCAGTTCAGCATCCATTATCAACAAGTCCTAAACCACCACTGCAACAATTATAGTTATAAATAAACGGACACTGCAACTCGACAAAACTTAATGAAAATAAAAGACAGGTGGAGATTAATTTTTGCACGGGAGCTTCTTTAAAGCCTGACAATTTACATTTTAATGCCATGGCTGTCCACTTTAATATACGCAGCAATGAAAACATCTTGCACAAACATGTCTAGTCACTTCAGAACACACATTAACCTTTAGGTAAGTAGTTAGCCTGCACATTGTGGAGGAAGGCAGGAATATTTAAATATTAGGGGGGTCACTCCACAGCAGGGCAGGCAGGAGGGCAGATGGAGTTAGGGGAGCAGTCCCTGTTCATCAGAGACACATCCATGCAAATGCATGGATCATAGGGACTTGGATAGGACTTGACACCAGGACAAAACCAGAAGGACAAGTGGCCACTGCCACAATTAATGCAGAAAGAGATGATTTAAAACAGGAATCTGCCCCTCCCAGATTTTCTTGCTCTGCAAGAGAACCCTGATGTGAGCTGAAAAACAAACAGTAGAAGGGTGTCGCTGAATAAGGAGCCCCGTATACTTCAGCTCAAATAAAAAAGGCAGAAAAAATCCATTTCCTTCCATCAAAGACAACAGTCCTCTTCCCAAATCAGGAAGCTGTTAAGCAGATGCTTGATCAGCACTCCCAAAAAAATCTCTCCTCCTAACAGCATTAACCTGCCAGCCTCTGCTGAAGCCCTTGGTTTATTTTAATAGTTTCCATAATGCTTTAATTTGACCAATGACTTCTGCTGCCACGGCAGCTGTCTTCACCCGCCGAGCCCTACTGATCTCTTCAGCTTTGTCTCATGCAAAACAAAACGTCAGCATTAGAACTGGTACAGTAAAGATGTGGAGGATCTTCATGTGAAACAAACCTTCATCTCTAAATACTTTTAGGCAGGTGGCTTGGCCCCACCTCTGCAGAAGTTTCCTTTGGTTGAGGATGCCAGTGCCAAACCAGGTGCCCCAGGATAGATATTTGTGTTTCTTTACACCATGGACTGGGAAATTGGTACTTTGGGGGCTGGTTTGAGTTTTGTGAACAGGGAGAACCACAGATCACTGAAGCCTACCTGCAGTAGCCTGTTGGCAGCGTTGCCCAGTCTATCACGACAGCAATTTCTCCATCACTTTGCAGGCTTCAAAGCTTTCTAGAGATGTCTGGCAGCTTCACTTAAACTAGCCAGCTATAGATGTGTTTTACATTAAACACTAAGTGAATAATCAATGAACATTCAGGATATAAGCACAAATCAATGATTTGTTTTAGATGAATCAAAGGGAATCGCAAATGAGAAAGGGGTTTGTTCTGTAACAGATGTAAACCAAGAGAAGTACTTGATGTAATTGTCTCTGTGTTAACCTGCTCTGCCTGCTCTTCTCCTACACACTGACACAGTCCCTGCTGTCACACAAGTGCAGCTGTGTCCTCCAAACCCCTGTGACAAGAGGTGTCACTGTCCCCAGAGAGCAGATGGGAACTGAGGCATGAAACCAGCCAGCTGACTTGCCCAAGACTAGGAGAGATATGGCATGGCAGGCACCCAAATTAAGTCTCCACTTCCAGTAACTTCAGTTCCATCACACAACTTATCACTGGAGCAGCAATGGGACATGGACAAGTGCACAGGCACTACAAGTCAAGAGCCCAGCTTAAAGACCTAATCAAGCCAACAAAATACAGGTGACTCCAGGCAATGAAAGATTTATTTTGATAAATGTGCATCAACAGATTGCACGGTGTCCCTTGCACTCGGGATGAATTTGGTC
The DNA here is from genome assembly GCF_000691845.1 of Merops nubicus. NCBI lineage: Eukaryota > Metazoa > Chordata > Aves > Coraciiformes > Meropidae > Merops > Merops nubicus. The sequence continues at coordinate 45,266 of NW_008604707.1, forward strand.
AAATCATACACAGGATAATTTTACAAATGCTGCTGCATTCTGGCCACCAATTCCACACAACATCTGCTGAGCACCACTTAGGCCAAATAAAGGCTCTCAGAAACACTCCTGCATATCTTTTTATTTGCCATGCATTTTAATGACAGACACAGTTCCCCAAGCAGGTCCCCACTTGTACCTCCTCAGCCATCAGAAGCACACGCTGGGGCTGCTGCCACTGTCTCTCCTCCTGGTAAACACTTCCAAGGGTTGCTGTGAAACGAGCCCAGCTCAGACCAGAGCTTTTACTTGCACCAGTCCAGCTGCAGCCTGTGCCTAAGACCTTAGAGGAACTACAAAAACTTGTAGTCAAGCTGGTGCAGGTAACAGAAATGAAAAAGCAGTGGGAGCCTCCACATGCTGCACGACACGGCTCATTTTTAGCTGTACCACAGGCTTTGACTCTGCTGCTCCCAGAGCGGATTAACGTTCACAGCTTTCACACATTATATAAGAAGACTTTGTAAACACGCTCAGAGGAACTTCCCTCTGGGACACAGTCTGCTTCCCACAAAGGACACCCCAAGCGAGTGGAGCATCCCGCTGTGCATGGCACTGAACAAGCAATATTTCTTTACAGAGATGCTGCCTGAGCCTGCCCTGCCGCAACAGACACCAGAGCAACAGCCACGCTGCAGCCAGTGCCCCGGGATCACCAGCACCCAGCACCCAACTCCCCAGCATGTTTGCAACTCAAGAGAGAGACCCTGTGCTCAGACTTGCACCAAGGTACCCACCCAGGACCCGAGTGGTATATGCAGGAGATGCAATCCCAGCTTCAAAACGCAGCATTTCCAAGGGGCACCACGTCAGGAGTCTCCTAAAAGGTTCACACAAGACTTAGAATTTCCTACTAAATAAAAAAAAAAAACACCTAAACACTTACAAATCAAACACCCTGGAGCATCTGTGGCTTTGGGGTAGGCTGCAAGGGACAAAGAGAAAGGCTGGAAAGATGCTGTGTAACTGGTAGGTCAGTCAAGAAGAGAACAAACATTATGGATGAGAATTGAACAGTTTTGATCATCGGAAAGAAAAAGAAACTCACAACAATTTAAGTGCAGAGCGATTAAATTGTTTGCTTTCAGCCCATCTGCACCTAGGACATATCTAAAGGCATGAACTCTGTTTGGGTTTACTGAGCACTCAGTAAAACACCCCCACGTTGGGCATGCTAGTGCCCAACCCTGCCCATGCCTTCCCAAAGGCTGATCCTGCAGGTCACCCTCCACAGTTACACCCTGCAAGTCCACCTTGTGACAGCAGGTTACTGAAGAGCTTCTTCCAAGGCAGCTGCAGGTTTTTGAAAGTTAAACCATACTTAAACCTAAAATCAAAGAGAGAATATTAAACTTTGGCCAAGACATCCACCAGCACGACACGCAGCACGTGGTCCACCTGCAAACTGCCCCGTGATGCTGCCTGGACATCAGCTGCCTGGGTGACCAGTTGTGCTATTTGAGGTTGCCCTTCTCTTCCTACTCCAGCAGTCTATTTCAAACCTCGTTTATAATTGGAAAGAGGCAGCATCTGTTTTTGCAGACCATGAGGTCAAAACATCACTAATAACCACTGCACAGCTAAACACCGTTAGCGGGTAAACAAACCTCGCAGCGGTCACAGGAAAGCAGCTCTAGAGCTGGTACAACCTGCTTCATTCTATTTCAGCTAATTGTTTTGTCCTCACAACACAGAGTGGAAATGCAGGCAGGCTCTGTGATGTTTAACAGGTGTTTTAATATCATTTTATTCCCCAGCAGAGGCAACACGGACACCTTGTCAGCCTTCCCCAGGAAGCAACGATACGGGGAGCTCAGGATCACTGGGAATTGTCTCCAGCTGCTCACAGGGGATGGCTGATGTTACAGAGGGCTGGCAAACATGATGCCTGTCTTTGAAAAATAAGGAGATGAGGATAAAGAGGATCCAGGAAATTATGGAATAATCACCTCAACTTCAGTTGAAGTACTTAGAAGATGAGGAGGACTTGAGCAAGAGCTAACCTCTGTTTATCAAGAACACATCACATCAACCCCATCATGTTTCTTTCTGCAACAGAGTACCAGGACTTGTAGGAAGGGGAGAAGAAAGAAAGCTTTCAGAGAGACCTCTGACAGTGTCTCATGGCACATCCCCATAACATAGCTAGGGACCCAGGGGCTGGATGAGCCACCTGGAGGTGGGTGCACCACCAGTGAACTGGTTGTTGCTCTTAGAGCACCGACTGGGAGGACCTTACTGAAGTGGGTTCCAGAAGAACTCATCCCAGATCTGATACTATTTGGTGTTTTCATCCACGACTTGGCCAATGGCAGAGAAAAAATGCTGCTTGCCTTTGAAGGCTGCGCCAAACTGAGAGGGACTGCAAGCATGAGGAAGGACAAGATCAGAATTCAAAACAATCCTGACACTTTAGAAGAAGCAGTCTGCAAAACAAGGACGCAGTGCAACAAGGACGAGTGTGAGGTAATGTGATTTGGTAAGAATAATTAACCAGGCAAATACAAGATGGGGAAAGAAAAGCAGGAAAAGTTCTGGAGAAGAATGGCCAAAGGGTTGATGGGATTAAAAACAATAAACACAAGTTATCTGTGGCAAAAGTAAAAAAAGCAAACATGCTGGGATGTACAAACAGGAACACTGTATGTAAAAGACCTGAAGTAATCCCTCATTCTTCTGAGCACAACCAAGACAGCAACAATGCTATATTGCAGGTTAAACATCACTCTTCACTCAGGATCATGGTCCAGAAGAGAGTTACAAGAACAACTGCAGATCAAGAATACATGACTTGAAAAGGAACAATCAAAGGAACTAGTGTGGTTTAATCTGTATTAGCAGGAACTAAGGGGAGACAAGGTAGCAACTCCCAAATACCTAACGGGCTCCTGCAAAGGAAGGAAGGCATTTTTCTGCCTGTGCCAAACAAATGGAAAAAGTAAAGCAATCATGAAACCAAACTGAAGGAAAAGCCATTTCTGTTTAGATCATAAAAAAAAAAATCTAATGGCAGGGCTGCTAAATGTCGAACAGATTGTCCAGGGAGCTTGGGCATCTCTGTCACTGGAGGTTTTTCAGAATGAATACAATAAACATCTGTCAGGAAGGGGTTGGTTATCACCAGTCCTGCACAGGGGCAGGAGATGGACTGAATGACCTCTCAAGGTCTCCTCCAGCTCTGTATTGAGTAACAGCCTGATACGTAAATGACCATAATAGCCGGAAACCTGCTGTGCTGACACAGCCTGACCCACATCATTTGTGACCTGCTGTAGTGACTGCTGCTTGCAAGCAGCAATCTGTTGCTGTCAGAGGAAACCGTGTATCCCGGGGAGGGTCCCACCGAGGAGGACAGGGACAGTGCTACCCAAGGTTATTCTTTAATGAGAAATGGGGAAAAGCGACTCGTTCAAAAATAAAAGTGTGTCAAAGGACAACAGAGTCCAGACGGCACAGACTACCTGTCGGGGCTGCCCACCCTGCTTCAGAAGCCAGAAGTGACTGCTCAGAGCCCAGGCAGCACCACACGCTGGGTTTGGTTCATTTACGGGAGGGAGCGACAAGCAAAGCAGCTGCTCAGTGGTAACCACAGGAAAGCAGCTCTCAGAGCACTCCCCGGCCCCTGCACGACTTACCACGGTCTAACACCTCTGGCTGAAAGCACACACAACACCTGGCTCAGGAACTCTTTGTCCAGTTAAAAATTCTCAGCAGCAGAAGCTGATCCACCATCAGTACCCCTGCATTAGACACCCGCCACCCAGGGCACTGCAGGGAGGCAGCTCTGGTGGGATTTAAACACGCCAGAGGAGCCCAAGCAGCTGCCTGTCAGACACCTGCAGCTGCCAGGGGAAGATGGCAAGTCCCAGGTGCTCCTGCCCTGCTGCCTGGGAAGGGGCTGGGCTGGACAAGCACCTACACAGACTCCTGTCATCCTGCCCATCGGACCCAAAACACTCTCCCCTGTCCCCAGAGGCCTCAGCCCTGGCTCTGGCCTGCCCCTTCTGCCTGGGCAGGGTGTGCTGTGGGATTGCACAGCCCGCGAGTCACGGCTGGTGCTCAGCAAAAGCTGCTTCTCACCTGTACTGGCGAGAGATGCAAGTTGGAAGAGAGGGTGAAGGGCTGAACTCTCCACCTGTAATAGCCTCTAAAATTGCAGGAATTGGAGAAGCTGAGTGACTAGCAAGGTCGTGAGAGGTTCCACACTCACATAAAGAGACAGATACAAAATCCAGAAGCAACTAGCAGTATTGTCCTTCAGGTCAGTATAAATGAAGTGAGTTGCTTCAGCGAGCAACAGGATGGGGCAAAGCAACTGCTATGTTGTCAGGAAAAACGAGCGGCAAGTCTCTCTGTGATACCTGAGAGGGACTCCCCCCCAGCCTCAATGGGCCAG
>NW_008604707.1:49806-50021 GCF_000691845.1 Merops nubicus
GCACACGCCGCACGCCCGCGAGCCGCATGTGCCGCGTGTGGCGTGGGGAGGGCAGGGCTGCTCGGATCCTGCCTCACATCCAGCTTCCCCGAGACCCCCTCCCCAGCCCAAGGGTTCCTCCTGTTGTTCGCATCACCAGCCCTGCACGAGGACTAAACCTGCGTGGTTCCCCCACCCACGAAGGTTTTCGCTGTGAGCGCGGGGGTGCAAAGAGG
>NW_008604708.1:0-3236 GCF_000691845.1 Merops nubicus
GGAGCCGCCTGAGGGGATCCGGTCCCCCCTCCTCACCACCCCCGGGAAGAGCCGCCCCAGCAGATGAGGTAGCTGAGGACTTCCCACCCCTGAGGCTGCCACGATCTGCTGAGGAGCCTTAATGGGGGAAAAAAAAAAATTGTCACCATCCGTTGTATTTACAGCGTGAGAGAACAATTAAAGGAAGGTGCTTCAAGAGTTTAAGTGGAGGCGGCGCGATAGTTGGATGGTTATTGATCCCCTCCAGCCGAGCGTGCTGCTTTGTTCCAGCTGGAGGAACCCAGCCTCCCCCGTCTTCTGCGGGGGAAACGCTGAGGAAAAAAAGGAAAAGAGAAAAATGTTCCAATAAATTAAACTCCTGGGGAATGGAGGAGTATCACAGAGGGGGAAATGAAGGTGTATAAACGGTTTTTGGTGGTGTAGTCATGATGAAAATGAACGTTCCCATCTGGTTACCGAGTGAGCGGGAAGGTGCTTTTCCCTGAGGGCAAGGGGGAAAAAAATCAGAAGAAAAAGGATTAGGAGCGTTAACAGGTATTGTTAAAACCTCCCAGGGAAAGGGAATTCACGTGTGCCACATCTCCATGAGGTTAGGTGCCACCTCCCAGCTCCTCTCAACGCAGGAGTGTCCCCTGGTCAACGCAGGTGACACAAAAGGCATCTCCAGGGGAAGAGCTTGATGGGGGAAAACAGGGGTGTTTGGGTCAAGGTGGTCTCTTTTTTTCACAGGTTTTATTACAGTGAACCATGTGGTGAAAGACCTTTAAGATCATCAAGTCCAACCCTTCCCCCATCCCTGCCAGGTCCCCACTGCCCCGTGTCCCTCACACCACATCTCCAGGGCTTGGAAACCCCTCCAGGGGTGGGGACTCCACCACTGCAGAAGACATTTCTCCTCAGGTCCAACCTCAACCTCCCCTGGGGCAACTTGAGGCTGTTGTTTCCTCTTGACTTATCGGTTCCTTGGGAGCAGGAGACAAACCCCAACGTGGCTCCAACCTCCTGCTGTGGAGAAGCAAAGCTCTCCCAAACCTGCCGGAGCGTTCACAGCAATTTCCCTGTGATTGGTGAGGAGGAACCAGGCTGCCTGATCAAAGCAGAGAGCGCCGCTGCCTGCAGCATGTGCCAATAATTGGAGTTAGAAAAATCTCTTTTATTGTTTCCCCCCTGCCACAAGGTGGTTTTTAATCCTCTCTCCATTCCCAGCTGAAAACACAGGGAAAGCCAGCACAGAAAGGCCTGAAAATGCCCTCAAATTCCATCAAATGAAGAACCACTCTAAAATTTGCCACAAATCAGATCACCTCAGGTCAGGTTCCTGGTGGAGTTTCTGGTTGAGTCTTGACCGTCCCCAAGGACAGAAGGTTCTAGGGTGGGGTGATTTAACAGAATTTGGTCTCGTGTGTGGGGCAGCAAAAAAGCAATCAGCATTTCAGGCCTCTGTGGTCCCCCCTCCTCTCACTCTGCTCACCAAATTTTAGCTTTCCTCAGCACTTTGAGCTCGCAGCCCAATTCCCTTCTGTCAGCTCTATTCTTAATGAGCAGGCTGCAAACTGTGTCGCTCTCACCCACCTACTTTTTGTGTTTTCTACTGAAAACAAAGTAAATTGGCACAGAGTAAATAAATGATGCTTGGGAGAAGCATGAAAGTGTGGAGCAGAGGGGAGCTAAGGGGTCAGGAAAGCTGGGAAGCCGTGGAGAACAACCTTGTCCAGGCTGGATCCCCTTGTCAGCAAAGAGGCTGAGCCAGAGCCCTTCTCCCACGTCCACGTTTCCCATAGAATCAAAGAATGATTTGAGTTGGAAGGGACCTTTTAAGATCATATAGTTCAACCTCCTGCATGGACATCCCCAACTAGAGCAGGTTGCTCAGAGCTCCATCCAACCTCCCCTGGGATGGTTCCAGGGATGGGGCAGTGACCACCTCTCTGGGCAGCCTGGGCCAGGGGCTCACCACCCTCAGGGTCAAACATTTCTTCCTTCTCTGCAGTCTCAATCTCCCTCGTTTAGTTTCAAACCATCAGCCCTCATCCTATCACCACACTCCCTGGCAGAAGAGTCCCTCCCCATCTTCTAGATCCCTTTTAAGTCCTGAAAGGCCACAAGGTCTCTCAGGAGCCTCCTCTTCTCCTGTTTTGGTGAAGAGACGTTCCAGATCATCAAGTCCAGCCACTAACCCATTCCTGCCAGGTCCCCACTGCCCCGTGTCCCTCACACCACATCTCCAGGGCTTGGAAACCCTCCAGAGAGGGCTCGAGAGCAAAGCTTTTGATTTCCCAAACTGTCACCGGTTTGGCATCAACTTCTTTGAAGATTTCCTTTTTTCTTCCATCTTCTTCAACTGCCCTGAAACTGCCAAAGGAAAGCAAACAGAAGAAGTCTCTCCCGTGTGGCAGGCTGCCACCTCTGCCAGTCCTTGGGCAGGAGCTCAACGTTTCGAGGTGACAGCAAGATCATTTTCAGTTCCCATGACTGGAGTTTCCCTGTGTTGCTGTTTTAACTCTAACTAGTGGGTTTAAGCTCAAAAAAAAAGGTGTTTTGGAAGTGATGGAAACTGTCCAACCTCTCAGACCTGGTGATGTCCTGAAGCTGAGTTAGTCTTTTGATACAAGGTTGACTTGAATTTGCAACTCAACCCCCGACCTTCCCAAGCTGGGAGTGCAAAGTTGAGGAGCAGACTCTAAGAACAACCTCCCTGCAGAGATGTCTCCTGGCCACGCGTGGTTGGGTGGGAGCAGAGTCTGGATGTCACACGGGGAGCACATCTCAATGCCCAAGGTGGTTTGGGAGATGAGGTTTTAATTGCTACTGTGGTGCTTCTCCTAGAGGTGCTCAGCTGGGAGTTGCGCAGGGCAACGTTGGTGAGGATGGTGGAAGAGTCTCTTCAGTGGTGCCCAGGGTCAGGACAAGGGGGCAACGGGCACCAACTGGAACCCAGGAGGTGCCACCTGAGCAGCAGGAGAAACTTCTTTGGGGTGAGGGTGCAGAGCCTGGAGCAGCTGCCCAGAGAGGCTGTGGAGTCTCCTGCTCTGCTCCAGGTCACCAGGAGAACTTGGCTGTGGATGAGGTGCTAATGATGACAGGGCTCTGAGCTTGGTCTGCACCACCAGCCAGGTCTCCTCCGGCCATATGGTGCTGGAGAAGCCTGGCAAGCCTTGGCCCTCACTGGAGGTGTGCAGACAGGGCTTTGTGTGTCCCCCTTAAGCAGGAGGACCTCCCCGGAATGCCACCACTCT
>NW_008604708.1:3267-8226 GCF_000691845.1 Merops nubicus
CATCAGTGGTTGTCCACAGGGATGTGTGGGCCCTTGGTCCCACCCTTTCTTAGGTGGCTGCAGGCAAAGGTTTCCCCGTGCCAGGGTGGAGAGCAGAACCTGGGGCTCTGCTCCTCAATCTGCATGTCCCACGCCCATGGTTTGCTCCTTGGTGGTCCCCATGAGAAGACAAGGGCTTGGTGCTGTCACCAGGGTGTCTGTTCCACCGTGCACACTGTGGTTCTTCACTGGATCAGCCAGAGCTTCTTCAGGGCCTGAAGGCTTTTCCCTTGTTGGTTTGACCTCCTCGGTCTTCCTGAGCTTGCAAGATGGGAAGATGTTTCCAGCTGAAGAGCAAAACCAGTATAACCAGCTGGGCCACCGGTGCCTTTGGACTGGAGAAGACTCCAGCTGCCAAACAGCTTCTACAGAAGCAGTTCCTTTGATGGCAAGTGGAGCCTGGGCAGGGTAACAGCAACAGATGACTCTCATCCAGAGAAGAGGCAAAACCTGCTCTGGGCTGAGTCATGGTGGCCCCGAGGAGGATTCGTGTGGTTCCCTTGTAGAGTAGTTCCCCAAGAGATGGTTGGGTGGAGAAACATCAACATCCTCCTCTGCCAGCATCAGGTGAAAAAGCAACAGCATGACTTATAAAAAAGGAGAGCATTTCCTAAGGGTTTTTGTCCCCAGGGTGTGGGGTGAAGCCTGTCCTCTGGCATCACCCAGCCCTGCTCCTCACACCCACCTGTAGGACTTCAATCCTCCAGCTGCCTCTCTGTGGGGACTGGTGGGAGCTCAGAGGCCAGGAGGAGGTTTCACTCAAACCCAAGGCAGCTCTGGATCTGCTGCCCCCTGCACCCACTAACCCCTGCTCGAGGTCTTACCTCAGGAAGGTTGAGATGGGCCCAGGTCCATCCACACATCCAGAGGTGCAACTCAACCCAGGCAAGTCATCTGCTGCTTCTGCAGCCCCCACCAGCCCCTAAGCAAGGCATGGACTGAAAGCTTCCACCTAAATGACCCACTGTCATGTGGAGTGAAGTCAGCTCATCTAACTCCTTCCCTCCACCAAAGGAGGAGGAAGAAGAAGGAGCTGCAGGATTTCAGAGGAGACCTCTAAGATACATGCAACAGATTAACCTGTAATTTGATGTTTTCAGGCAGGGAGATTTTGTTTCTCTCCTCAGCTGAGGAACCCAGTGACCTATTTGTTCATTGTCTATGTGTTGGTGGGTTCCATGTTCCCACCTAACTGCTGAGATAAAAGCTTGGCTGCAGCAGGAGAGAATAAAAGACTACAAAGGCTCCCGTGGAAGAGATGACCTCAACAGGCTGAGAACCTTTGTGCCTGTCATTCATCAAGGTCATTCAGAGAAATGAGTCCTTCAACTGATATTAAGCTCAGCAAGAAGAACCAGAGCAAAGCAATCAAGGCTTTAGAAAACTAAAGAAGTCTCTTGAAAATACAGACTGGATTTCTGGTGTGAGCACGTGTCTGGAGTCAAACCCAAGGGCTTGGAGGCCCAGGACAGGCTTTGGAGTCAGAGCATGGAGCTGGTGGCCACACCGAGCAAGAACGACCCTTCAGTGGTTGGACCTGGGTGAAGTTCAGTGCAAGGTCCCATCTGGCTGGTTAAGAAAATGAACTGGTTGAGGTGGAGACTGGTTGGGTTTAAAAACCTCAAATAAGTGATGATCTACTGTCTCTGAAGCACCTTCAGAAGACACCTCCCTGCACCTTCGCTGGTGCTTGCAGGGTGAGGAGAACTTTGTCTCCCCCTGCACCAGGGTTAGATCCTAAGGGATGAAACCAAGAGAGAGCAAAGGGGAAGAGGTGCTGCTCAAACCTTCTTAAGGTCCCTTGGTCACCTCCCCCTCGTGCTCTTTGTGCCTTGAAGTGTTTTGTAGAGCTGGGAAAATAGGAAATATCTCCCCTGGTCACCAAGGGAAGGTCTCCCTTGGTGGGGTCTCCATCCTCCACGTCCCAGCTTCTCCCCAGCTGCCAAAAAGCCAGGACCTCAAGCTTTGACTGGATGAAAATATCCCAAACAAAGGCAAATGGAGGGAAATACTGAGAACAGCATCAAAAAGCACCATGGGAGGGAGCAGGATCAGGTCCTCAGACCTTGGGCCCAGGCTGCCAAGATGACCAACACAACCAGGCTCCTCCCAGAGGGAAGCAGAGAAGAAGCCAGCAATAAACCTGCTCTTAGGTCAACATTTGTCTGGCACTTCCATAATTTGGAGTAATTATCACCATGCAAGACAAACACCAACTCCATCACACAGAGAAGGGACAGATGGAAGAGGTCAACGTGTCTTCTTCTCCCTTTGCAGCTATTCCTGAGATCTTGCAGAGGGAAGGGCAGGAAGCCCACAGGGCTCCACCAGGAAGAGCCCCACTGAAGGAAGAATTAACCTGAACCAGCAGATTGTGAAATTACAGGACTTAAGAGGATGGGTGATGATTTTCAAGGTCTTGGTCCAGGCTTGGTGCAACCTAGACCTTGGCCAACAGCCTCCAGTGGTTGTGCATCATCCCTTCCTAGCACCTTCTCATCTTTTATCATCCTCAGGCTCCAGGAGGGTAAGCCTGAACCCACCATTAAGGTCCCACAATTTGCCTAAAAGGTTTTGGGCTCTGCAAACACCAAAGTTGGAAATCCCCAGGGGTGGCTTCAGGTTCTTCTTGTCCCTGCTCCCACCCCAGACCATCTATCCCCACAGTGGGGTGAAGATAAGAGTTCCTTCAAACACAGTGTTGTCTCCCCTTATGATTCCTTTCTGTGTTAACCTCAATCCCATTCTTGTCCTCTTACATCAAACCTTTTTAGCCATCCTTGTTTCCATCTTCTGGCTCCTCTTCCATTTGTCCTTCTCTGGAGAGATTCCAAACCCACCTGGATGTGACCCTGGGCACCCTGCTGTGGGTGACCTGCTGGAGCAGGGGGTTGGATGAGATGATCCTCAGAGGTCCCTTCCAACCCCACCATGGTGGGATTCTGTCATAAGCTGCAACCAGGACCTCATGGAGAAATTGTGAGCAGGAGGAAAACCCATGGTGGGTATCCCTCAACCACAGCAACTCCATGAGTCTCCCCAAGGTAGGGAGAGTCTCTCAAGGTGGAGATGCTGTGGCACCAAAGCATGACATAAAACCTGGAGTATCAACCAGGAAAATGTGGATTATTAAAACCCAACACTTGAATAAATCTCACACAACAATTGACTTGAAGTCCCACCTACTCTTGGCTACCTCCCTTGAACGAAGGGATGAAGGCTCAGAACTGAAGTGCTGGTGCTCAGAACATGGTGAGACACCACCTCGGTGGGGATGGAAGGGAGAGGTGGGAACAGGGCTTGAGCTTCTCCTGTGGACAAGTTCCCCCTGAAATCTGGGAAAAAAGAACAAATTTGGGATTCTGTGGAGCAAGAAACACCCTGAAAGTATCACCAGGAGAGTCCAAAGCAGCTCAAGTTCATGGTGATACATCTTTGGAGCCAATGGGGGGGTTGGGCTCTGCTCCCAAGGGACAGGACAAGAGGAACCAGCCTCAGGTTGCCCCAGGGGAGGTTGAGGTTGGCCCTGAGGAGCAATGTCTCCCTGGCAAGGGCTGTGCAGGGCTGTGCCAGGCTGCCCAGGGCAGTGGTGGAGTCCCCACCCCTGGAGGGGTTTCCAAGCCCTGGAGATGTGGTGTGAGGGACACGGGGCAGTGGGGACCTGGCAGGGATGGGGGATGGTTGGAGTTGATCATCTTAAAGGTCTCTTCCAACCACAAGAAGGACTTTGGTGGAAGAGTTGCTGTGAAGAGTGATGGGGTTTGTGTTTCAAACAAGCTACAAAACCCTTTGGCTACTCACAGAGAAACCTTGAGCTGAGGACCAGCATGGAAGAGCAGGAAACCACTTAAATAAGTACTTTTAATCCAATTTTCCAATGAAAGGTTTGGGTTTTTTTCCAAAAAACTTGATTCTCACTGGATGAGACCCCTTAAGGTGTGTTGACTGCAACCAAAACCAGGAGCTGGGCTAAATTTGGAACCTGTGTGTGTGATACCCAGGAGACTATAGATTGAAGCAGCTGAAAAGTTGAATAGCTTCATAATTAGTAATAAAGTACAAAAAGCAAATGGTGATTTCATAGTAAATTTTAAATCTAACTTGGGTCACACGGAATTTCCTGGGAGCTGGGATGGAATTAAAGCCCAGAAAAAGGGCTTTAAATTATCTGTGCTGAGGTTTGTGTAGGGGCAGGAGCACTTCTGACTTGTAGAGGTGTAGGCAAGACTCGTGGAAGGAGTTTATTCCCACATCTGTTGCTTTCAGAGCTGCTTAAATCCACGGATTTTGGAGAGCTGGGATCAAAACTGATTAAATCTCTTTGGCCTTTGATGGCTGAGGTCTGTTTCTCCACTGCCCCGTGTCCCTCACCCCACATCTCCAGGGCTTGGAAACCCCTCCAGGGGTGGGGACTCCACCACTGCCCTGGGCAGCCTGGCACAGCCCTGCACAGCCCTTGCCAGGGAGACATTGCTCCTCAGGGCCAACCTCAACCTCCCCTGGGGCAACTGGAGGCTGTTCCCTCTTCTCCTGTCCCTTGGGAGCAGAGCCCGACCCCCCCCTGGCTCCAGGCTCCTGTCAGGTTGTTGCCCAGAGCCAGAAGGTCTCCCCTGAGCCCCACACCTCAGTCACTGCAAGCTTGCCTCACCTCCACTGCTCCTGCTCTACTCCAGCCTTGCAGTGAAGATTCTGTGCCCAGCCAAAAGGTCCCACAATGCTACTGGAGCTGCACATAGAATCCTAGAATCCTTTAGGTTGGAAGGGACCTCCAAGATCATCCAGTCCAACCGTTGAGCCATGAGGGCTCTAAAGTCCTCTGCTAAAACAGATCAGAATCTGTCAGGGCTGGAAGGGACCACAAGGATCCCCCAGTTCCAACCCCTCTGCCATGAGCAGGGACACCTCCCACTAGATCAGGCT
>NW_008604708.1:8381-10805 GCF_000691845.1 Merops nubicus
CTCCAGCCTGGCCTTAAAGACCCCCAGGGATGGGGCCTCAACCCCCTCCCTGGGCAACCCCTTCCAGGGTCTCACCACTCTCCTGGGGAAGAACTTCTTCCTCACATCCAGCCTGAATCTGCCCATCTCTGTAGCTAGTGAGGAGAGATCAAGCTGGAGCTCTGCATGCAGTACCAGGTACCTCAGGGCTTCCACAATCCCAACTCCTACTTGCTGGAAGTCTGAGGAATCAAAACATTTTGAGAACAGCAACTTGAAACCAATCATGAAGAAACATTCTCTCATCCTTCCCTGATGATTTAAACACCAGAGACTGTCTCTCAGTCTCATTGGCCCATCAAGTTCCTTTTAAACCTTCCACAACTGTCTCCTCATCACAAAATCTTCACTTGGACATCACAGGGTCCATTTGTGACTCTTCTTCCTTCTCCCCTATACTTTGAAAGTTGAAGCCACATCAGCACAAAGGAAATTTTAGAGAAAGAAAAGTCCACATGCTGTTAAAGACTGACACAGCCCAGGGCCACCTCCAGCAGGGGATCTCCTCCTGGGGCAGGCTGGAGAGCTGCTCAGCAGTCAGGGGATCATGGGAGAGCAGAAGAAAACAGAAGCAGAAAACTGATGGGCAGCGTGGAGCCACACACACAAAAAAAAACCCCAAAAACTGGAATCTAGGTTTATTTAGAAGTCACTGGGAGCTCTTTATTGAAAAAGATCAATGATCATTCGTGGTCTTTTGCTTATTAAGATTGATTTCAATGCTGACAGGGCACAAGAGGAGGTATTTTAGAGGAGTTTCTAGGAGAACAGCAGGAGGAGCTGATGGAAGGAAAAGAACAAAGCTTTTCTTATCAGCACAGTTTTGATGACACACAGAGTTGATATTTATCAGCATAATCCTCCTCTGGAACTTCCTATGCTCAAAGAGACCTTCTGTAATGAAAACTGATGAGTTTAACTGGTATTTTCAAGGTGAAAGTCAACATTTTCACTTAAAAAAAAACCCCACTGCTCTACTGTTTCAGCCCAATGAGTTGGTCTGAGGAAAAAGAAACTAGCTGCATGATGGGGTATGGAAAACACGTGGCTCAAAGGACTCCAGACCACCAGTCTGGAAATGTTTAAACCCCCCCCAGATCTGTCACAGGAAACCTCCCCAAGGTACAATTAGGGTAAGAAGAAAAAAGATTGAGGAAAGGAAATTTGGAAAATTGGTTTGAGGGGTTAAAGAAATAAGAATTCAATGCTCCCTGGGAGTAGCTCCAGAGCCTTAGACACAGTCTTCAAGTTGTTAACACAGAAAGAACATCATTAATGTGAAAAAAAATTGAACTTTTCAAGTGCTGAGCTGAAAATGGGATTAAAATCCACCAGTCTGGTTCGTGGCTGTCACTCACCCCAAGAGGAGAGTTCCTCTCCAGTTCTCCAACCCAACCACAAGGCTCTTTGATCTTGCCACTCCTCATTTCAGAGGGAAAACTCCCTAGAGCCTTTCAGAGGAGGGAGGGAGGTGGATGGGGAGAGGTGGACAGGGGGGAGAAGATGGAGAAGCTCCTCAGCAGACGACGTAGCGGACGAGCCTGGAGCCACGGACCTCCCTCAGCCTCTGGCAGTGACGTAGGATGTCCAGGATGCCATGGAAACGTTTGTCCACTTTCTGTTGGGTGAACTCTTTGATATCAGCCTCCACGATAAAGAACTTGCCTGGCAGAGAAAGAAGGAGTTGGGTACAAAGGGTCGGGCTGCAGGACATGTTTAACCTCTCACAAGAGACAACCTCTTCTCACCAAGTCCACACGCTGATGGAAGAACACAATCAGGGGTAGGACAACCTCACATCAGCTCAGAACTTCCTTCAGCTTCTTAAATTTGCCACCAGGCAGGAGAACTGGCAACCTCCCCACCGTGCTGTTCTCAGCAGCACCTCTCAACCCACCCGTGCTCCTCACGCCGGGCATGGAGTCTGCAGCAGCCCCACCACCACTCAGGGCCAGGTAAGGAGAAGTTCCACAGATGTGGACACTAGAAGGTCACAGAGCAGTTGCCCATGAGGCATCAATGGGCCCTCGTGGCCAAGAAGGTCAATGTGGTTCTGGGGTGAAAGAAGAGTGTGGCCAGCAGGTCAAGGGAGGTTCTCCTCCCCCTTGACTCTGCCCTAGGGAGGCCACATTTGGAACATTGGGTCCAGTTCTGGGCTCCTCAGGTCAAGGGAGACAAGGAACTGCTGGAGAGAGTCCAGTGGAGGCTCCAAAGCTGCTGAGGGGCTGGAGCATCTCTGTGCCAGGACAGGCTGAGAGCCCTGGGGCTGGTCAGCTGGAGAAGACTCAGAGGGGATCTGATCAATGCTGATTGGTATCTAAAGAGTAGAGTTCAAGAGGCTGGGGCCAGACTCTGGTCAGTGGTGCCCAGGGACAGGCCAAGGGG
>NW_008604708.1:10923-14144 GCF_000691845.1 Merops nubicus
GGCTGTGACCGTGGGTGAGCTGCTGGAGCAGGGGGGTTGGAGGAGATGATCTCCAGAGGTCCCTTCCCACCCCTACACCACACTGGGATTCTGTGAAACCAGAACATTCATCATCTGAGAGTGTGTGTGGATGTGGTAGGGGTTTTTTTTCTTGTCTTTTGTTTGTTGTGACAAATCATCTAGAAATTGTAGAGGAAAGGCCTGGCAGGTTGTCAGACCATTCTCCTCTGGCCAGCACAAAATGATTAAATATCTTCATCCTTTGCATTTTTCAGGATGAGCTTGTGCAGTCATTGATTTGTTTGCTTCAGTTTCTCCTGTGAGTGTCTCTCTGCTCAGGATTCCTGCAGCTCCTCAGCCTGGGCTGGTTGCCAACTGACTTCATCCTCCAATTTCAAGATGAGAAAAGATGCTGCCTGGTTTATCAGGGCAACCTCCCCACCAGGAAGGTGATTCAGTGAGGTGATTTAGTGCATGGACCTACTCTTTGCAACCAAACCAAAAAGAAGTTTCTCCTCCTGCTCAGGTGGCACCTCCTGGGTTCCAGTTGGTGCCTGTTGCCCCTTGTCCTGTCCCAGGGCACCACTGACCAGAGTCTGGCCCCAGCCTCTTGAACTCTACTCTTTAAATATTTTTATTTATTTCCTAACTGAACTTTCTGAAACAAACAAAGTTAAAACTGGTTCACAGGCCCCTTTGAAGCACTGAGAGGACCCCAGCAGGTCTCCCCAGCTGGAGCCTTCTCCTCTCAGCTGCCCCAGCCCAACTCTCTCCTGCTGGGCTCCCAGCAGAGGGGTTCCCCCCTTGGGGCATTGCTGGGGCTCCTCTGGCCCTGCTCCAGCAGCTCCCTGGCTCCTAACTCCTTCCCTACAGAAGAGATGCATTTAAAATCTAGAAGTCAGTGCTGTTATCACCATACCATAATATTGAGAGTCTTGATCAGCAACAAATCCAAAGGAAAGAAGCAAAAGTCCAATTTTGTCATAGGGTGACTTCCAAGTGCTCAGTGAATGCTCTTAGGGCAGAAGGTTCCTGCATTTTCCAGGGTGAAAACTGAGAGGTGGGTGCCAAGGTCTCAGTTTCTGTGAGACCAGACTTTGCTCCACACTTTATGTCTGAACTCTGCCACCACACAAGGGTGTTTTAAGGACATCACCAAGCTTGACACGTGCAGGACACCCCTGCAGGAATAATTCCAGCTTTGTTCTCAAAAGGAATGTCCACAAGGCAATTTTCATATCAGAGATTTACTGTGCCCACATAGCTTGGGAAATTGAACCTGTGAGGGCAACTTGCTTTTAAATGGAAAGACTTTTTGGTGCCTTTTTGTTCCCTCTGTGCTTTTAGGAGGAGAAAAAAAACCTCCTCACTTTACACAGTTTGTTTATCACCAAACTAGGAGATGCCAGAAATTGTAGAAATCCCAAATTAAATCTTAGCACAGCCCAAAATTTTGCTACAACACACCAGGAAAGGGAGAAGTTTTCAGTCAAATAACCTTGGTTGCTGCACTGTGTGATTTTACCCAGAAGATTTGAGTGGATTTTGTGCTGCCTGCCCAGTTCTGTAGGTATCAGAATTCCCTCTGGCCTAGAATCTGATCTGGAGATGAGTCTCATTTCTGTTCTCCACCCTCAGATCAAGGGAGAACCAGAATGTCATCCCCAAAAAAGGGCTGTGCCAGGCTGCCCAGGGCAGTGGTGGAGTCCCCACCCCTGGAGGGGTTTCCAAGCCCTGGAGATGTGGGGTGAGGGACACGGGGCAGTGGGGACTTGGGTTAACATTTGGACTTCATGATCTGAAAGGTCTTTTCCACCCAAAGTTAATTCTAGGAGTTGTTCAGGGCCAAACCTGGTTCAGACTGAGCACCCCATGCTGGGAATGGAGGGAAACTGAACTCTGCAGAGTAGTCCTGCTCTCCTGTTCTCTGAGAATAAGACACAAGATGGTTTCTAACACGTCTCAGGACTGATGGTTTGAAACATTCCCAGAGGTTAAACCACTCCCTCAGCTCCCAGCATGCCTGGATGGATGATTTTCTGACAATAAGATGCTCTGAGTTCCACCAGAACATGAAAACCACCCGTTGTCATTTGTCATTCAATATTTTACTCAGTATTTTAACTGCAAAATCCAAGTGTCACGAGTTTGGTACTAAGAAAGGAAAAAAGAAATCCCAACAATACCTTTTGTGTCCTTTGTTTCTTCTTCCTGGAACCTGTGGTAGAGATTCCTGACTGGGGCACTCATAGATTTCAAAGGCTGATGCAGGATCTTGTATTTGCTCTGCAAGGCTTTGTTCAGGTCTTGGACAACAGTGTTGATCTGCTCGTATGTCAAACGACCTTTCATGTAGCTACAGGGAAAACCAGAAACAGGCAGAAAGTCACAAAGTTCTGTCTCTGTTTTTCTCTTTCATCAGCTTTCCTCCAGCACATCACTCCTAGTTAAAGGCAGTTTTTTAGTGCTTTTTGTTAATGACTAAACATAGAAGTTGATTTTGTTCATTTTCTTGCTTGTTTCATCATCTGGAAGGCAAAAAAAAATCCACGATCAAACCAAAAGCAAGAAGATGAAACATCAAAAAGGTAAATTAAGAAGTGGAAAAAGTGTTTGAGCTGGGAGGAGCTGTTTAGAATGGAACAGAGGTTGCTTCTGTAGCTTGTCACCAAAAAAAACACCAAGCAGATTGGCAGGAAATGTACCATGAGGCAAAACTAACCCAAAATGTCTCTGCCTCAGAGCAAGACTTGGTTTGTGTGATCATCAGAAATAACCTGTGGATGATCTCACAGGCATTTTTGGAGGAAACAGCAATTTTGTGCTGTTTTCTCTATTTTCTTGTGCTGTACAGACACAGTTCTGCACCACCAACACCTGCTTTGGAACCTGCCAAGTGTTTCATGGAACAAAAATAGGAGGATGTGCTGGAAGAGCAGGAAGCACAGGAGAGAAAACCAAAGGGGAACTATCAGAAAATGGGAATATTTCCAATATATCCAGGATTTAGAGATATAAAGGGATGTATTCAAGGAAACATGTGATAAACTGAGAAACCATTCTATCAAACTGAAATCTGAACCTCTGAGGACAAGCAATAAGATAAATCCAACCCAAAAACTCAGCCAAGGTCACAGTGGAACCAGGGCAAGCTTGGGACTGGAATGATCCTGTGCCACCCATCTGATGACAACAAACCCAACCTGGCTCCTTGGTTCAGC
>NW_008604708.1:14175-17378 GCF_000691845.1 Merops nubicus
AATTCCAAAAATTCTATGGAGGAAAAGGTTTTAAGAATGAAAGTGGTTCTTTAGGGCAGGAGGCTAAAAGCTGTAGG
Organism: Merops nubicus; assembly: GCF_000691845.1. NCBI lineage: Eukaryota > Metazoa > Chordata > Aves > Coraciiformes > Meropidae > Merops > Merops nubicus. Next base: position 14,253 of record NW_008604708.1, read on the forward strand.
ACAAGACTGAACAGATCCATGACCCTGGAAATTCTTCCCACATTTTAACCCAGCTGGTGAAACTCAAGGTTTGGAAAAGCACCAAAGAATTTGAAGCAGAAGCAGCTCATCAATCCCAAATTCAATATTGGGAAGCAGAATGTGGGCAGGTCTTCTACAACCACCAAGAAAACACCAGGAGAACTCATCATCCAGTCACCACAGGCATTTATTCCTCCACCTGCAGCCCTCTGCTAGGCTGAGTTCTCCAAGAACTCACTCTCCCAACCCCCCTTTTGTCACCCAAATCAGTGTCCATGCAAAAGCCACTTTTACTCACCCAGGAACATTTTCAAATTCCTCTGCAGTTATTAAGGTGATTTCTTTAATGACTCTTGGCTCTTTGGTGGCTTTCTTTGCACGTTCAGGTTCTACAGCTTTGGTTTGTTCTTCACATTTCACAGCAGGCCCAGCAGGGCTGTAAAATAAAGATGAAGTATAAGAATAGTAGAGGAGTAGTAAGAATGTTGTAGCATCAAGGCTGCTTACTCACAGACCTGCCTTCCAACCCCTCTGCTGGGCTGGATAAACACCATCCATGCTCTTTCCTGGAAGTCAAATTAAAACAAGTCCTGCTCTGTTCCAAACAGCCTGTTTGAGGTGGCTCCATCCCAGCTCTGGGTCTCCCTGCCAGAGAGGTGGTGAGCAGGAGAACTGAAGGAGGACAAGGCAGGGCAGAGGGGTGGAGATCTCAGGTCTCAGCAGGTCAACCACAGCCTGGAGCTGCAGCCAAGCTGGTGGGTCTGAAACCCTTCACAGCTCTTTGAATCAGGTCACACCTTGGGAAGCTTGGCTCATCCATTCACCTTCTGGAGCAGAGGAATTCAACCCCAACCACTGGGCTGGGATTTATTTATCAGGCAAGATTCCCAAATTCTGGCCTGTATCAGAACAAGTGTGTCCAGCAGGGGCAGGGAAGTGACAAAGTGAGACCTTGGTTTGAGGAGGCCCTGCAGTCAAAAGGCACATGCCCTATCTGTTGCCCCAAGGGGCCAGGATTTGACACAAATGGTGTCAGCTCTGACACCTCAGGAGTAAAAAAATCTCACAAACTGACCCTGACAGAGCACAATCTGTAGAAAATTCTTAGAAAAAAAACCTTGTTGTGGGTGTCCCTTCCCTGGGAGTGTTCAAGACCAGGTTGGATGGAGCATATTGGAAGGACTGAAAATCAAAGAGACTTAATGTGTTCCCTTCTAACAAGCTAGAATGGGTGGAAACAAGATTTGAGATCTCCAGATCAACCTGAGGCTGTTCCCTCTTGTCCTGTCCCTTGTCCCTTGGGAGCAGAGCCCGACCCCCCCCTGGCTCCAGGCTCCTGTCAGGAGCTGTGCAGAGCCAGAAGGTCTCCCCTGAGCCTCCTTTGCTCCAGGCTCAGCACCCCCAGCTCCCTCAGCTGCTCCTCCCCCCACTTGGCCTCTAGACCCTTCCCCAGCAGCTCCGTTGCCCTTCTCTGGCCACGCTCCAGCCCCTCAAGGGCCTTTTGGGAGGGAGGGGCCCAAAACTGACCCCAGGATTTGAGGTGCAGCCTCCCCAGTGCCCAGTCCAGGGGGACAATCCCTGCCCTGCTCCTGCTGGCCACACCACCTCTGACACCAGCCTGTCCAGATCAAACTCCAGAATCAATACATAAACCAGCCCTGGCTCCCCAGAGCTCACCAGGATTCTACAATAAAAGGTGCAGAGCTTTACAGTGCTGAGGCTGGGCAGTGCCAGGAGCAGCCCAACATCTCATGTGCCACATACCAGCTCTGAGTTGGTTTAGGCAGATGGGTAGGGATGTTTTCAGAGAGGTGCCTTGCTTCAAGTTGCTCTCTCTCAGCAGACTTCTGCAGCTCCTGAAATTAATGGTAGAACTTCATCAGAAATCTTCACAATCTTCATGTCAACCAGGCCCCCCCCCCAGGTCCTTTCCCACCAGGCACTTTCCAGCCACTTTTGCCCCAGCCTGGAGCACTGCAGGGGGTTGGTGTGACCCAAGGGCAGGACCTGGCATATCAATGGCAATCTAGAAAAGCACAACGAAGCACTTAGGAAAGATTCCTTCAAATCTTCCAGTATTTTTATGAACAGGGATAAAGATTACTTTGAGCAAATTCTTCAGTTTTTCTTGCTCTCGAACTTCTGCTTCTGTTTTATTCAGGAGGTCGTGGAGAAGAGCCATCTCTTGTCCTGTTTTACACAGCATGGATCTGAGGGATGGCTCTTGACCTGGCAAAAAGAGACCATTAAGTCAAAATACCTCCAGCACAAAGCCAAAATCCCATTTCCTCTCCCCTCCACAAGCAGCAATTATCTACTAACTCTGTGCTCCCCCCACCACCATATCTCCCCAGGAGAAGCAGCAATATTTGTTGGTCTGCCAGTCAACATTCTACTCCACAGAGCTCTAAGATGCACCCACAACCACCACACAATGCAGGTGGAGGTCACAGCTCTTACACAGCCTGGCTTTCACAGCTCATTTTGTTGTTTTTTTCCCTATATTTTACATAATTTCCACTTTACATCCCTTGTCTAGTGAGAGCATTCCCATTTCCTGCCAGGAGGTGCAACCAAAAAACAGCTCTGAATTTCTTTTTACCTATGCTTCTTAACTGAAGAGTCTTTTTAATAGTGGATATCTTCGTGTTGATGTGAAAGCACAAATCTTCCAGGTCTGAGGATGGCAGATCTTCCATTATCACACTGAGGGGAAAATAAAAGACAAAAAAAAAAAAGCAATAATTTAATTTCACAAAGACCAAAGTTGCAAAGAGTAAAACAACTCTAAAAAGGGCCCTGATCTGTCAGAAGAAGCAAAGGGAACTTAAATGAAGCTGAAAATGTAGTAACTGCTTTTTATCTTATTAAATTGAAAGCAGAAGAGGAAGGACAAAGCGAGTAGCATTAGACAAGACAATTTTCCTCAACTCTGGAGATGAATTAAGAGTAACTTCAGTCAACTTGGTTACCTGGGAGAAGAGACCAACCCCCCCCTCACTCCAATCTCCTTGCAGGGAGCTGTACAGAGCGAGATCTCCCCCAGAAAACGGGCGCTTGCTTGCCAGCAGGCACAAAAAGCAGCGTTATAGATCGATTAGCTAC
>NW_008604709.1:0-18481 GCF_000691845.1 Merops nubicus
CTCCCCTCCCGCCCCAGCGCGACCCGAAAGGGACCTTCATTTTCCCTGCCCCCGTGTCCCTTCTGCGCGTACGGCCCTTCTCCAGCCGTCCTTCCTTCCCAAACTCCTCTTGTTCCTCTTTAATAATACCGCGACCTGCTCGTCTCCTCGTCCTGCGTGTGACAGAAGCCCCCTCAGCGCTCCCTAAACTCCACGCAGGACCCTACCTAGTAGAGACAGGCCACCCTTCCCCTTCCCAGTGCCTCCCCTCGGCTGCCTCCTGCAGAAGTGGAGCGTGTGCAATTCGCAATCTAAAAATTAAGGAGATTAAGTAATTTGCAGTTTTGGGCTTTGGACGCTGCCCTATAACCTGGTGGCTTCCACGTTAGAAGGAGAGTGGTGTGAATGTAGTATCCGTTTTTAATTGAAAAAAAACCAAAAAACAAAAAACATTGCAAAAAGCAGCCTGAGCTGGTATCTTTTCTTAGTGGTTGAAACATGTGAAGGGTTTAACCCTGTTAGCTCAGAGCTAGTTGAGTATTTTTTGTAGAGGAAAGGGGAGGAGGGAGGATTTTGCAAGGATTTAATATGCTTTACCATCTGTAATAAAGAGTTAGTTGTGTTGCAGTATTGTGTTGGGTTGCTTATATCTTAATAATTTGCCATGCTTTCCAAAAACACATTCTTGTCTGCAAAGTAAGTGCTGTCACTAATTTTGTGTAAGGTCTGTGCACTGCAAGGCACTTTTATATGCTGGTAAATAGCTTGGAACAAGGAGAAGATGCTAAAATGTAGCTCCTTAGTCATCTGCTCACTTCATGGAGTGAAAGAGTTACTGCAGGACTGTATGACTTAATGTTTTTGCGCTACCTACACCAAAGCCTGAGGAACCTACAGAAGCCAAACGAGTGGATCTAAAAATGAATCACTTTCAATTATGTGCAATTTGGTGCTGCTCCTGAATGCAAGATTTGCTGCAGCAAAGCTTTTGAAGCAGTTCAGTCAATGAAATACCCTCAAATTTCGCATGTAAAATAGGATGGAAAAATGACTGCTCAAAACTGAATGGCAATTAATTGAAACTGCCTTTGTTTCAGATGAGTTTAATGCTTCTAACCTCCACTCGTTTTGTACAAAGTCAGGCAAATAATAGGTTTGGTTTCAAACACTTTCAAAGGATGTATTCCTCTGTTTGACAGTTATTTGCATTTGACCTAGCACAGACTGAACAGGAAAGCTGCAGCATGCAGGGAGAGGCATGGTTTGCTCAGATCATTTTAATATTTATGGCTTATCTGAACACACAGGGTTAAAGCCTTAATAGTTTTGTGAATATGTCAGAACAGCAATCTGGTATATTTCCCACTGTTTCCTACAAGCTGTTTGACACTTAACTGAAATGTGATTTGTAAATTTTTTTTGTGCAAGTGTGGTACAGGTCATCATAACTTTATTGGATTATTACCCATTGCTCTAAAAGTAGCACTTGAAATAAGGGAACGACATCCAGTTATTTTATTAACTGGCTTTGAGTAGATCATGCCAGATACAAAGATGTTTAATCCTTTTCTCATTTTTATTTTTCCTTTCATTCTTACTGATTTTTAAGCTTATTTTATTTCTGACTGTTAATTCATAAGCGACTGGACTAGCATTGATTTGTCTTTGGAGGGGGCAGATTAAAATGTATTTTGGTATTTGTTTAGGGTGCATACGGTGCTTGTTACAGTGCTTGCATATAAGATCTACTTACTAATTGGTTCCATTTCTGAAAGCTCTGCTTATATTTAAAAATAAAGGCAAGAGTGTTTAAGAGCATCGGGAGATGTCTGTGGATGTGAAGCTGCCTGGGAGTCTGCTGCAGTAGCGATGCATTCTGGATCAGTCATTACTTAACAGATGGACTGTAATATACAATAGTCACTATTCCCACGGCAGAGAGAGGTTATATTGTGTCTGCTCATCTTTTTCTTCTCAGGGCAGGGAATGTCTGAAACTTACCAATGTGTATTTGAAACAAATTTACTGGCATGTGAAACAAACATAGTGAATGTCTCAGATAGAAAGTAAAGCTCATGGCATATTCCTAAACTACTAAACCATATCTTATTCTGTACTAAGGATTTTAATAACAACTTTAAATAAAATGCAGTTTTGTAGTTCAGAAGTGTTCTTTGGGGGGCAGGGGGACGAAGAGAACTTCATTTTTTTTCTTTCACTACAGCCTTGAAGGACTTCTGATGTAAATGCAATGAGTAGACACTGCTTAAAGAGCTGATCTCAGTTTGATATGTCAATTGATATGTTAAGTCTCTGAGACAAATATAACCTACACTATACTATATTGGTTACCTAGAAGCTGTTTAGTAATAGCTTTTTAGTATAGGAAGTCTCATGGCTGAGACTTCTTTTATTATCAGAGAGAATCAGAAGTTAAAGATTGAGAAACTTTTGAATTTTCTTATCTGAGATTATTGCTTACTTCTGTGTAAAGCTTAAATAAAGAAATAATTCAAACAACAAATGTTTGAGACAAAACTTTGGTTGAGTTTGCCCCTGTCATGGAGATGGCCGCTCTTCTTTCCTGTTAAGTTTTCCTCTTAAGGTTTCTCTTGGACAGTTTTTACCTTTAAATGTTTGTTTTGGTGGCCCCACACTATGATCTCTCTTGCTGCATTTCAGACTTACTTCATGCCTTGCCTTCTGATGTTGATGGGCATGGTGATTTATTGTATCTGTGAGATGGTGGAGTGCTTCTTTTGCAGGGCTGAAAATCTTTGTGTCTAACATGTTGTTGGATTTGCCAAATTTTAACAGTTGACTTTCAACTCTGTGTTTTGTTCTTAGGCATGCATATGCTGTTTATGGGATTAGTTGTTGATGCTTTTAGTGACGCTTCTTCTGAATTTAGTATGTTCAGAGTTCTGCTGTACTGGTGAATTTGTGTAATAGAGTATCACTTGGTAGAGTTTCTAATATTGCTTGTGTTGTTTTTCATTGTTTAATGTTACAGTGTAAGACATAATGGAGAGAAGGTTCAGTCCTTTATAAGCAAGTGCTATGAACTACTTACAGTTATCCTTAAAAAAACATGCTAGTGCTAATACTGTGAAGGTCAGAAGATGTTAAGAGTCTATGAGCTGAAGGCTTTTCTAGAATTATTTTATAGGGTATTGTAATCTTTTTACATATAAGGAAGTAGGAGGGAACTCCTCATTGTATCTCATGCATCCTTCTGTGTGGGTGCTTGTTTTGATTTTGGTCCATGGGTTTAATATGAATTCCTGGGTTCATCACACTGTTTCCAAGGGGTGTGTTCGCTGACCCCTGTGTACTGCAAAGCACCAAACTGGAAAAGGCTTTCCTTGCAAACAACATAATGCTGTAATTGCTCTTAGGAGTTTCTGTTTGGGGGTATTTGACATCGGTTCTGTCCTTCTATTGGTGAGGAGGCCTTGAACAAATCTATTAGTTTTCTTAGGGCATTGTCAAGGATGTTGTTATTGCTATGGTAGGTGTGCTTGTTGTTATTCTCTATAGTTCCTTTGCTTCTTGATACCCTTTTTGTACTTATGGTATGTGTTAGACTGATATTTAAAATAAAGTTCTGCACCATGTACTCCAGCAAATACAATGTTAAGGTGGAAGTGGGTCCGTCTATCCACCTGTATTCTTCTACATCAACTGTATTTTTGTTTCACTTACTTCCTAGTACAAACTTTCCACATATGGCTTTGGTTAGTTTTTCTAGAATATATCTTGAGTGGCCTTTCCTTTCATTATTTGTACTGACTTGGTTCCTGAATTCTCTGGGGTTTTTTAGTATTTTAATAGCCTCGGGAATTTTTCCTTCAGTGTTTATTTTGAACTGTTTCCTGTCTGGCCAGCACTTATTAAACATGGCTATGTGAATTACGTTGTTTCTTGGCATTTTAGAAAGCTTTCTCTGTTCCAGTTTGAACTTCCTAGAACTTCTGATTTTGAGTTTTGTGGTGCTGATTCTATGGCAGTGTGAAATAAGAAAAGTGAACAGGAAGCCAAATGATACTAAGAAATTGTGACTGGTGGTGACACATGCTGCTCATTTTGCCTGTGCGTCTTGAGCAGATGATGTGATGCAACTTAGATTTCAGTCTGAAACAGGTGTAGCTGTTCTGACCAGTTTTCTTCTTGTTCAGTCTGGAAAGCTTTTATTTATGTTATGTCAGGCTAGAGTGTGCTTATAAGAAGTAGGTCAAACACCAAGCATAGTTCAAAAAGTCTCTTGCAGTTCTTGTTGATTACAGCCCACGCTTCTGCCTAGCTCTTCTCATCTTCTTGGCTGTTCCATCCTACTTCAGTGTTAGTCACCCATCACAAGAGGTAAGCCATTTTTTAGTGCTCTGCCACATTGTGTACTTGTAGGAGTGGCATTTGCAGCTTCAGAACAAAGGGGTTGGGTTATGTGAGAGATCTTTCCTGCCCTACAGGCATTCCATAGGAGTGGTCATAAGGAAAAATGTAGAGGGAGGCATATGTAAGAAAGACTTTTTCCTCTGGAACTTCTTTTCTTCAAACATTCGTTGAGGGTCATCTTAACCCTCTGCTGGCTTTTGTTATTTGAATTAATCTACAGTGTTGGTTGCTACAACGTTTGGTGGCAGAGTTCTACTCTTGGGGTGGTGGGGGGAGGAAGCACTTTTGTTCCTTGGATGCTGTTGTACTCTGAGAAGGCGTGGGCCTCGTGAATGTGGGATGAGCTTTGCAGCCTTGAGTATCCATTGTTTTGTGGAAGCCTTCCCATTTTTGTAGTGTAATTCTCTGCTGATAGTATTATTCAAAAAGCCAGGTTTGGGGTAATTTTGAAGTTCTTTCTTTGTGTGTGTTTTGTTTTAGGTAGTACTTAACTGGAGGTGGCAGTCCTTGTCCAAGTTACTGTCTGTGCCACAGGTCCCTCTTTATCCTGTTTGTATTCTCTCCATACTAAGCTGTGTCTGGGTTTTACTGTAGAAGCTACCAGAGCCACATGAAAAGATCAGTAGCCAAGGCAAGAGTTTTCAATGGCATTACATGGGCAGCTGCTTCACTGTAGCTATTGTCATTATCTAATACTTTCATGGAAAACTGTTTTGGTTACAGAAAACCTTTGAATGACTGAATATTCACTTCATTTCTTTTAGTGTAACATTGCTTTTGTCCTTTCTATCTAATCTTTTGACAGTAGGTGTTTATGAGTGGGAAGTTTTTTCAATCTTTGTATCAGTCATGGAGCACTAGTGATATCTTAGCAGGTGGCCTGGAATCTGCTGTGGTTCTGCTCTGATGGATTGGTACATTTCTATAGGTGATAACTTTTAAAAATCTGTCATGGTGAGCGTATCACTGAGTATTCCTTACTGCTCAACTCTGAACAGCTATTTCCTTCTGAGCTTTACATCTTACTTGTCTTTACAGGATTCAGTTTATAGCTTATAAGGGAAGTGAATGCCTAAAGGCTTTTTTTTAATTTTTGTTGCACTGAAATAATAAAGTTCTGAGACTGGTATTAACAAAACACCTCTAATCTATGGCCTTTCTCCCTTCTCTTACCTGAGACCCTGTGTACGTGGTGTCCTCTTGCATCAAGCAAAGGGTTAGCACCTTGCTGTATCAAGATGCTATTTTTACAAAATTGTGACCTGATTCCCCATTTAAACCATGTGTTTGACAAGACTAAGCATTTAGCTGTGTCCTCGGTGGTACACTAATCCTCCCCTCCCCTCCACCTTTTCCCTCCCTGTTCCCCCCTCCCCTTGGCTTTCAGATGAGTGTTCAGAGGGGTAGGAGTCAAGGGGCATGGCTCATTACATTCACGAGATTGATGTCTAGGAAGATGTAGTGCAGTTTTTTCTTTCATGTTAATGCCTTTCAGTGTCTCCACTCATACTTTTCAAATATATGAACCACCATCTCTATTGCATCCCTAAAAAAAACCCCTAAACCCTAACACCCCAAAACTGCATAATCATCTCCGAATTTCTGCTGAAGCTTGTTCCCCTGTCACACCATACTGAAGCTAGTCAAAGTGGAATGAAATTTGTGATTGGGTTAGTAACAAAATGGAGACTTCTACATCCTGATAAGTGCTGTGCACAGTATTAAGAGGGCTGTGTTCTTTTAATAAGCTCCAACCTCTTGTGAATCCATCTCTTAATCTTGCCTGTTTGTTCCTTGCTACTGTACTTGTTTGTTTTGCTAGCTTAGCCTGCCTTCATGAATCTGCCATTCCAAATCAGTTTGTGTTGCTCTCATTACTACAGCATTTTGCACTACTTCCCACAGAACAGTATCATTGCAGCTGCCTCCTTAGCTGATATTCTGCATGTGCCTGGTGGCCAAAGGGTCAGTGTAGCAATGTGCTTTTCTGTTGATGAAGTCCCATTTATTTTGTGATGGGAATTGATCCTTAGTTACCATTCATATTTGTGGAAATACCCCATTGTGGACCTTTAACTCCTGCATAGACAGAACCCTTAAGTTTTTTATAAGCCGGAATCAAATTTATTTACTTACTTTTGTAATTGGAGGCAACAGATCTTTTGAAACTCCAGTGTTTGAATTTTATGATCTACCTCCCATTTCTGTCTTGGATATACTAAGAATGATACAGTATTCAGTATATAATATTCAGCATAAAGATATTGAACAATGAGGAAAAATAAGGAAGGATTATTTGTGGAGAGTCACATATTGCTTCCCTAATGATAGAAATACCTGTTTCAACTCTAGGATTATGATGGATTTCAGCTACTTTGAACTATAGCTTCGTAACTTTCAATTTAGGAAGACTGTTAATGACATCTCTAAGAGAAAGATTGTCTGTTATTTCTAGTAGAGGCACACTTCTTCTTCTTCTTATCAACCTCCTGACTCCTAAAATTTGTGTTATGGTCATTTTTGTGGTTTAGTTTGTTCTACTGTTGAAGTATGTGCAAAAATAATCTTGAGTAAATACGTAGTTTTGGTGTTACTGAGATTTATACCAGTGATGTTGATTCATTTATGTTAATGCAACCCTATAACATGGCTACCCAGCTTTCATTTAAAATCTGGTTGCATCAGTGAAATTGTTCCAAGATAACAATTTACTGAAAGCTTGCATGTGAATACTGCTTATGCTATTCAACAGCTTACAAATGCTTGACTCCTATGTTTGGAAAATGATGCTTCTTTCACTGCCCTTTTTGTGTGCAGTTGGAAGCTTTTCTTAACTCTGCAGAATAGGTATTGGATTTTGGAAACAGCTGAAAGTGAGATAGGGCAAGATGCTCACTTACAAGTGAAATTGTTATTCATATCATGCTTTCTGGTACCTGATGTCTTTTGTAGCACTGGGACAGTGTAGACATGTTGTGGTTTGAGGCTTGGAATGGGGGCGTGACCTTCCAGCAACTGGGAGGACCCCGGGTGGGGGTGAAACCATTGTATTCCCTCCCCTTCCCACACACACTCTGATAAGAGGCAGGGAGTGGTTTCTTATTTCACTCCTGCCTTGGAGCTCAGAGAGGAAAGTTCTCCTTTCACTCCGTGGGACCCTGGAACCATTTCTGAGGGTTTTGTAAATTTTATCTTTTGTATTATTCCCCTAATCTTTGTATATATAATTTTCCTTACCTCCCTTTTTCGTTTTCTGTTCCTTGTTGAACAATATACTTCATTTTTTTTTAAAAGTGTCTCTCTCTCTCTCGAGGGGGTGGGGGAGAGGCGAGTACATAGTTCTGTTCCGTGTGGGTCCTGCCCTGAACCCCTTTTTACACGGAACCAGGACAAGACAGCAGGATGAAAATAATCATTCTCTTAGTAGAGCCTTCTAAACTCCAGTACAATATGGTATTGTAATCAGTTTTAAGTGATCTCACCTTTTTTTTTTTTGCCTTTTAAGTCTTCATATTCTGTGACAAATGCTCAATTACATAAATTTTTCTCACTTTTATTGACTTCTGACTGCCTGCTTTAAGAGCCACTATAACAATTTTTTTTTTTCTATTTTTGCCCTTTTGTTTTGTCAAAAGAAAATATTTTGAATATTTATAAACAAAAATAAGAATTTGGAAACAATGTAGCCATTCATTCACAAAAAAAGCCTGGACAAACCTACTGAAACAAAGAATCTTTCCTACTACATAAAGAAATAGGAAACAGTAAGATATGCTTTCATGAAATATGGAACAGTAACCAGGAGATATATGCTCAAGCTAGTAATGAAGGGACTGAAGCCAAGCCCTGTCTTGGATTGCTCATGCCTGACTGATCAGTTTGCTCTTACTCCTCAGCAATACTTTCTATAGCTCACTGCATCCAAAAAATAATTCTTGTTCTAATTGTGAGCTAAATATCTCCCTCTGTCACTTTTAGTGTTAAGAACCTTCAATTAAAAAAAAAAAAAAAAACACAAACAAAAAAGGGAAAAAATTACTTTGAAATTGGAGGGGCATTCTTGCTAAAAGATGAATTTGTATTTTATAGCTAGCAGAATGGGAAAGCTGCCCCTTCCAAAAGGACATACACCTCAGCTACATTCCAATAGGACGTATACATCAGCATGTGGCTACAAAGTTTTCTCATCTCCAATTGTGTAGCATCTACATAATGTGTGTCCTAGTATATCTGAGGATCTTATGCAGGGAGAATGAGCTTCCCAGGGGTCTGGAGAATGGACTTGGGGATCTTTGCAGAAGGACCTTAGCTCCAGCTGTTTAATTGCAGGAATTGGAGAGTGGGGCAAGAGCTGTTTCCTGAAATGAAAAGAGAAAGCCAGTTTTGGAGGAAGAAAGAGGCTTCGTCCCACTTCAAACTGTGATTTTTATTTTAGTAAACCATATTTGTCAAGGGCCCTCTGAAAGCTGCACTATGGCTCTCGTAGGGTATGGAAAGAGGACGGAGGTAAAGAACCTTACTAAGTGGTGTGTTTGACTTTCATGGCTGGTGACTTTTGCTGGTTTTGTTTGAGTTTGAGAGCTCCAACAAAAGCAATCATTGTAGACTTAGTGTTTGTATGTCCAGTAGGATTGTTGGACTCGGCGTCTTCATCCATGAGCAAGAGGCTTGCTGACATAAAATTGTCAGAAAATTAATATCAGCACTGCCCATTTTTCTTCTGTTACTCTGGTGAAATATGTTATATGCTTTGGTAGATGGCAGAGTGTGTGGTATTTGTGAGTCATATCTGTGACTGATGGCAACTTGGCTGTTAATATTCATATGCTGAATAGCTGAAACTTGGAAACATTTGTATAAGACTGCATTTGACTCAATAAGGTTTTCTAAGTAAGATGCTCAGGAGGTGGGAGCTGCTTAATTCTTCTAATTCCTTTTCCCTAAAGGGATTTGTGAAGCCCTTTCCTATGCTTTAGTCTCTGGGGTTCCAAAAATCTTTCCTCCTCATGTGTCTTCAGCTAAGGCATGTATACCTCCAAACGGCCTGCAGAAGCCTTCCAGTTTTTGTTTGGCTTATACAGCTTTTTGGTGTTTTCAATGACTTTCTCATCTACGCTGTTCTTCAGAGAAATGTTGCAGCCTCTGTTGCATCTTTTGATATCTTAGAAAGCATTATGTGAATGCAGAAACAGACTTACAAGAAGAGCCTGTTGGAGTTGCATTTAGTATCCAGCACTGATGTCAGCAGAGTCCTCTGAACAGAAGTTCCAACATACTGTCCTGGGCTCTTACACTCTTTTCCTTTTTTTTTTTTCTTTCATTAAAATAATATTAATGATTATGCCTTTCCATTTGTCTCTTTGCACCTGGTGCTACAATATCCTCCTGAAACTTCATTGTCAGAGCACTTTCACAAACTATCAGAATCTCAGAAACTTCAAGGATTGTAGAACAGTTGAGGATGGAAGGAACCTCTGGAGGCCCCTAGACAAAAATCCATGCTCAAAGCAGGGTCCACTACAGCAAGGTGCTCAGGGCTGTGTCTGGCTGGGTTTTTTGGGTATTTCTAAGGATAGAGACTCTTGTCAAGTTTCTATTCAGGTGTAAGTGGTGTTTCCTCTGCCTGTTGCTACTCATCCTGTCACTGAGTACCACTGAGAAGAGTCTGTCTCCCTTGTCTCTGCTCCGTGCTCACCCTAACTCCCCTACAAATACACAAACACATTTATCTCTTCAAACTTTCTCTTCTTAAAGCTAAACAATCCCAGCTCTCTTCAGCCCTTTTTTTTGCATGTCAGATGTTCCAATCCCTTAATCATTCACACATTTAGATCTTTATTCTCCTTGTGCAGATAATAGCGTCCCTTTTCAGAAAAGTGGGAGGTGGAGTCTGGAAAGGCTTTTAATTATAGCAACCCTTTTCCTCATCTCACAGTATGAGCTGCAATATCTACCACCAATAATCCTGTCAATATTGCTATGCCTAACCCAGCAAAGGACAATTTGCACCACATGAAGCCAAGAAAGAAAACAGACCTCTGTGAGCACAGACAGCAGCAAGTGTTTGCTTTTTATCTGTTGTGCCTGTTTGTTAATAGATAGCCTTGGATGAAGCACACAAACCTGAGAGTGTCTTCTGAGTTCTGCAAGTCACAGTTCTAGTTGTAGGTAAGCTTTATTTCTTGGATTTCAGGAAGATAAAGTGTAACTACATTTGATATTCTGCTGATAATGTATGAAGTTAATGTTAATGGCTTAATACCAAGTTAATGAAATTTTGTGGCTCTTAGCATATACCATAAATACTGCCTTCTTCAATGAATTAGCCTGAATTGAAATTAAACTAGAAAAGTTATTAGCATAGTCTTCAAAGTTGCAGATGGTTGATATGAGGAGGAAAAAAAAAAAGATTACTGATACTCAGTATAGACCCAAAGCTGTTCAAGTTCTTCACTGAGTTTGAAAAGAATAGGTTCATGACCTTTATATATAGACTAACATTTACAGATTAAATGTTCAACAGCACTTCGTGTGTATAGCTATATGTAACTTAGAAACTGTAATATATTAAGCAAAGATGTTTGTCACAATTTTTGTAGTGGATGTTTCATGCAAAGAAAATAATTCTTTCATTCAAAGTAACCTATAATGCACAAGAATAAACACATTGTGGCTGGAACAACAATAGGTTTAGTCACCGAGAGGGAGTCAGTCTGTGACAGTTGACACAGTAGAGTATTTGACATCTTAAAAGTAGTGCTCACTGAATAGGATTTGATAGTTTGTAAAGTGAACTGTTCTTCAGTGAAGAAGTTGATAGTTGGGTATTTCCTAAAATCCAGAAGCAGCTTATTCCCAGCTCTCAAAGTCATGTCGATGTCCCTTATTGCTAGCAAAAATGTTTTTTATAACAAAGGAAAAATAATTACAGTAAAATAGCTTATGTGATTATTTTTAAAATAAAAAAATTATTCCCCCCCCAAATAATTATTATTAAATTGTATTTAAGAAAAATTTTGGATCTGCTTGCTTTGTTGCATGTCCTTGTACAGGTATAAAAATAGCTTTCAAGTCAGTAATCTTGTTTCTAACTTGCAGGTGTTGTTTACTAAGCAAGCTTTCACTCTTTCAGAAACCAAACAGCACAAACCAATGCAAGTACATGGAAAGCATCTATGAGGAGTCTGGTGTAAGACACAATCAAAAGGAAGAAGGAGAAAGGGTAAAGCAGAAGTTTCAACTGAATGAGGCTAGACCATATAAGCTGATACTCCTTCAGTTCAGTCTACTCTTAAAAAATTTGAGCAGAAAATATTTAAATGTTTAGGTTGAAGTTTAGCTATTAAGAAAGGAAGCTCTGCATTTTAAAAAATAAAACTCTTAACAGTGAGTGTAAAACCCTGAGTACAACAAGTTTATCTTCTCTCAGTGATGCAATGTCTGCTTGCATTTACAGAGACCTTGCAATGACTCGTTATATGATGTTTTATTAATTTTTGAGGTGTCTGAGGCAATTACCACCATCTGTTAATACCAGAGTCAAAGCCCATATGTGGGCTTCAAAATACTTTTTTAGCATTGAATTTGTTAAGAGACCTCTTAAATCTTTATCTCTTAAAGCTAAACTTAAAGCACTTAACAGGTTTCAAAGTTTAAATAGAATTTTTTTTTTTTCTTTTGCAGTCTGGATTTAAGCTCCTGGATCATTTGTCACAGCTTTGGTTTGTGGTTATAGCTTGTCCTCTGAAGTTAGAATGGCTGCAAATACTTGTAATTGAGCTCTTCTCCTGCACTAGTTATGACATTAATGGGCTTTTCAGCTTCGTCAGTCAAACTCTGTTTTAGCCAAAAGTTACTTCACTCTGAAAAGAAAACAGCACATACGAAGTATTTTCTTCTGGCTGAGATCAAGCCTAAATGTGCCTTGTACCAAAACCTTGATATTATCCGCATGTGCAGAAAAAGAAGCTTGAAGTGTTGGTACAATCTAAATGCTTTCTGGAGGTCAGAACAATCTCAGGAGCACCTTGTTTAAATTACTATTTCTAAATTCCTCACACATGTGCTCATTGTGGAGTTACAGTAGATTTTTGGGCCTCCTCAGCTGGGAAGCTGATTAAGCAACCTCAACTAAACTGGTGCTAGCCTACTAACACAGGGACTCAGTTTTCTGACATGTCCACGGTCATGTTATGTCTTTCTATATATTGCTGTCTCTTAAAGCATTGTGTTTTCCTCAGCCTTCTGTAGGTACTAGAGCCCTTGGGTCTGTGTGGTATTTTTGAGGATGAGCGTTGCCTTTTTGGCTTAAGCAGTATGTATGAACTGGCTATGTATGTTTTTGCTGCATTATTTTTTGAAAAATCTTGGGTTTGAAAATTTCCTTATGTATGCGTTTTGTGGATTATGAGCTGCTGAGGAGATCACATACTTCATAGTACAAGCAGGATGTCGTACAAACTGCAGCTGACAGTGCAGCCAACGTGAATTTTTATTTAAAGCTCCTCTAAGAAATCGTGAAGAATTCCCGGGAGATAAAAAGGAATTGTTTGTGGTCTAAAAATGAAGAAAAACTTTGTGGCATTTCTATTTATTTAGAAAATTGAAATCCAGCTAAATAGTCTATACTTAGTGTAGTGAAATGAGATTCTTAAAACACTATAATGAAAGGCTACTGAGACATTATTAAAAATTAATACAGCCAAGAGAGTTATTGAGAAAAGTAGCATTTAGCAGTAGTTGTTAATACATTTTGGAACTGCTATATAGTAAGTAGCTTCCAGTTTCTTAATCTGTGTTCAGTTTCCCTAGTAAAACTTTGAATTATTTTTTTTCAACTTTATTTTCTTCTCATATATTTCTAAGTTAAGAGAAACCATACTAGGTCTGTATGTTTGTACTGTGACAGAAAACAAAGACTTGCCTTAAGTCTTCTACAGTTGTAAGTATCAGAATAAGCTGTAGAGGAGAAATACTTTAATCAGACTGATCTTTGGGGAGTAAAATGTAATAGAAAAAATATATTATAATGTGCTTTGGGGACAATACATGGGACAATGCTTGAGTTCTGAAGGTGTTGTGATTTAGGGTATTGGAGTGATATAGTCGTTGTCTCAGAGGAAGTATTAGGTTTGTGTGGCAAGGTTTTGGTAGCGGGTGTGGCTGTGGAGATGGCAGTTAGAAGCTTTCCCTATGTCTGCTAGAGCCAGTGCCAGCTGGCCCCAAGATGGACCTGCTGCTGGCCAAGACTGAGCCCATTGGTAATGGTGGTAGTGTCTCTGTAGTAGCACATTTAGCAAGGGGGAAAAAACCTGCTGCAGAACAGTAGCTGAGGAGTGAGAATATGTGAGAGAAACAACTCTGGAGATACCACGATCAGTGAAGGAGGGGATGCTCCAGGTGCCAGAGCAGAGATTCCCCTGCAGCTCATGTTGAAGACTGTGGTGAGGCAGGCCGTCCCTCTGCAGCCTGTGCAGGTTAGCAGAGGAGTAGATAACCACCTGAAGCCCATGGAGGACCCCACACCAGATCAAGTGGATGCCCAAAGAAGGCTGTGACCCCATGCTGGAGCAGGCTCCAGGCAGGAACTATGGAGAGAGGAGTCCAAGCTGGAACAGATTTGCTGGCAGGACTTGTGACCCTCTGGCTGGAGCAGTTAATGAAGAACTGTTGCCCATGGGAAGGACCCATGTTGGAGAAGTTCATAAAGAACTGTTTCCCATGGGAGAGATCCCATGCTGGAGCAGGAGAAGAGTGTGAGGAGTCTTCCCCCTGAGGAGGGAGGAGTGGTAGAGATGTCTGATTCCTTGACCCCAACCCCCATTTGCCATTCCCCTGTACCACTTGGGGTAGGGGGTAGAGAAAATCAAGAGTAAAGTGAGGCCTGGGAAAGGGATGGGGATAAGGTGTTTTTAAGATTTCGGTTTATTTTCTCATTATCCTACTTTAGTTGGTAATAAATCAAATTTAATTAATTTCCTGAATTGAGTCTGTTTTGCTTGTGACAGTAATTACTGAGTGATCTCCCTCTGTCCTTATCTCGACCCATGAGCCTTTCAGTGTATTATTATTCTCCCCCTGTCCATTCGAGGAGTAGAAGTCACAACGTCTTGGTGGGCACCTGGCATCCAGGCAAGGTCAACCCACTGCAGAGACATAGGTTTTGTTTAAAAGATGGAAGCACTTTGAAATACACTTCTTAAGGAGGTACAGAAAACCTGTGGGTTCCATATTTTCGTTTACAAACAGAATTACAGTTTTATGCAGAGTTTGATCGATGTACACTAGTACACTACTGTTCATTTCTCTGCTTTTCAACAAACAGCTGTTTTTCAGCTTTTGAAATGTTGACTTTCTTCATTGCCTTGATGTTTGCAGTGGTGAGGTATAATTAAAAAAAAATATGACTGATACTTTTGATGGATGAGCAAGGTTTAGTTAGGCGTGTGGGCTGTCCTAGGTGCATTACATTTCCTGGTACACCTCTGGATTCTGCCTAGTTAAAAGAACTGGCAGTTGCACACAGCTCTTCAAGTCCTCTGCTGCCTCTGCCTTTTTGTGAGACATCCACTGGAAATATTTCCTTAGCTTTACACAGAAGGCTCAGAACTTGGGTCTTATAGGACTTTTATTTTCAATCTACATTGTGCTTTTTAAGTCCTTGACTGAACAGAAAGAAGACTGTAAACTGTTCTTCTGGAGAGTTCATAGTGGTTGAGATGTTTTACCCTGTCTTGGAATATTATAATTAAGTGTGTATTAAATAGGAAATTGTTTTCTTTATCAAGTCTACCAGACAGCTACTGCTATTTAAAACTCTCTTGTATAGGAGAAAACTGTAATTTGTTATGGTGGTTGAATGGTAAGATACAATTTAAATGTAACAAACAAATGAAAAGAAACTTCATAAGGTTGCATTGGTTCTGAACACGTTCAAAATGCACCAAAGTAGTATTTATTTAGGCATCATACTGCTGTGGCACAGTTACTGTGAGATTTCAGTTTTAACTGGAAGGCTTTTTTTTTAATTTTTTTTTTTTTTTTTTTTTTTAGAAGAAAGGATCAGGGCCATGTTTGAACTCCTTCCTTCTTATCACTGTCATATAGTATTTTCTGTTTGGGTTGACTGCCAGAGACTGGTATATATGTGCATGTTCTACCTGGAAACATTTTATTGTCTTTATCTGTCTTTGGTAGTTATACCAGGGATGTTTACATAAGAATTTCTTTGTGTAGGTGAGATTAACATGGTTTAATTTGGTGTTGTTTTTAAATTTCAGAACCATTCATATTGCTCTTGTACAGGGCCAGTTAAGACTTTCACAGATGTCTGACACATTTAATTGCAAACTGCCATTGAACTGCACACACATTGTTCAGCTGGATCATCTTTTCTTGTTTAAAAATTCATGGGAAAAATGAAAGAAATGGAATGCCTAGTGAGCATCAGTAAATTATAAATGTAAATATAAGCACTTGGAGGCATTTCTGCTGTATGAAAAAAAATATTAACATGAATGCTGTTATTCAGCTTTGAATCAAAGGATTCTGAAGCCTTAAAGACAAACTATGAAGGCTGGTTAAAATCAGAAAGAAACAAACAACCTTGGATCAGTTACAGAATGTTAAAACAATTTACAGTGTAAGGCCTCTTATTAGAAGTAGTCAAAATTAAGAAAGCACGTATTCAAGTGTAGGCTTTGGGAGGGGGCACGATAGAACATATGCAGATGTAAAAATCAGAGACCTTCCAAAAACTGTGCTTTCTTTTTGTTCACATACATAAAAAAGATTTGTTTTTACTTTCCTTCAAAAAATGGATAAAGTTGTTTAAAAAAACATGGCTTTTCAGAGACCCTCCAAAAACTGATAAAAAAGATTTGTTTTTACTTTCCTTCAAAAAATGGATAAAGTTGTTTAAAAAAACATGGCTTTATTGGACCTGTGTGGGCCTTGTGTCCTCAACAGAGAGTGGCCTCATGGCTCTTCTTGGTTGGTTACATTGGTGACATATTACTTAGTGGTGAATAAAATTTAGTCCTTTGAGATAGATGGGCTCTACAAAGCTGTTTACTGTAAAAAAAAAAAAAAAAAAGTCTGCTCTAAATAAACAAAAATGGATTAAATAAGGGACTTGTCTGTTTAGCAAAACACTGTTACTTGTTTCAGACATTTATTGGCCAGTGATTTCTTTGTCATGGTTCAGTTGGTTGTACTTTACTTTGTTCAGAATGGAAATTTGAATTAATGTACCTGAAGATACACTTTTTAATACTTCACCGTCTTCACTATTTAAATATGATTGAGTTTTTAAAGCCTGCTTTTGATCAACAATAGTAAAGCTCACTGTAATCCTTACCATAAGTGATGTCAAAGAGGGGCTTATGGCTTTACCTTCAAACGAAGTAAAATTAAATTGTCACGGGGAAGAGTATTGAAGGTGCATTTCAGTGACTGTATTTGTGGAGTACTGGGTAGATACTGTTAGTGAAATAAACAGAAACCAAGTATCTGATGCAAACTTTCAGGCTGTTTAAAGATTTTTTTTTTCTTATGTTTTGTAGGACCGTTCAATTAGATTAACATATTTTCTCCCTCCAGCTTATATAGCTTTGCTAATGCAGCTTCTATGTAGCTAAATTATTGTATTTTTTTAATCAAAAATTCTTATTTTAAGTAATTCTTCAAAGTGAATATCATAACATACTGAATAGGGATAGGAGGGATACCATAGTCTTTTATCCCGAGTAAACAGATTACGTTTTCCTGTACTTAAATTTTCATGAACAAGAAAGATGTGCCTATTCTTACAGGTTTGGGGGCTCATTGTTGGTTTTTAATGGACTTCAGGTGAAAAATATGCATGTATTTCTAGCTCTGCATTCCTTTAAAATAAAAGCATACTTTTCAAATAACATTCACTGGATGATGACTGGGTGAGGGAAAGGCTGTGGATGTTGTTTACCTGGGACTTCAGTAAAGGTTTTGACACCATTTCCCACAGTATTCTCCTGGAGAAACCGTCTGATCATGGCTTAAGTGGGTGTATGCTCTGCTGGATAAAAAACTGCCTAGACTGCCTGGCCCAGAGGGTGGTGGTGAATGAAGGAAAATCCAGTTGGTAGTTGGTCACAAGTGTTGTTGCCCAGGGCTACTACTGGGGCCTGTTCTCTTTGGTGTCTTTGTTGGTGTTCTGGATGAGGGGGTTGAGTACACCCTCTCTAAGTCTGCATATGACTCCAAGCTGGGTAGGAGTGTTGATCTGCCTGAGGATGGAAAGGCTCTGCAGAGGGATCTGGACAGCCTGGATGGACGGGCTGAGGCTGACGGTATGAGGCTCAACAAGGGCACGTTCCGGGTCCCACACTGAGGTTACAACAACCCAGTGGAATGCTACAGGCTTGGGGAAGAGTTGCTCGAAAGCTGCCTGGCAGAAAAGGGCTCAGGGTGTTGGCTGACAGCTGGCTGAATATGAGCCAGCAGTGCCCAGGTGGCCAAGGCAGCCAACAGCATCCTGGCTTGTATCAGAAATGGTGTGGCCAGCAGGAGTAGGGAGGCGATTGTTCCCCTGTACTCAGCACTGGCCACACCTTGAGCACTGTGTTCAGTTTTGAGCACCTCAGTACACGAAAGACACTGAGGCATTGGGTCATGTCCAAAGAAGGGCAGCAGAGCTGGTGATGAGTCTAGAGCAGGAGTGCTATGAGGAGTGGCTGAGGGAAGTGGGGCTGTTCAGTCTGAAGGGGGCTCGGGGGAGTACTTATTGCTCTCTGCAACTACCCGAAAGGAGGTTCTAGTGAGTGGGCAGTTCTACCATGTAACAAGCAAGGCGAGAAGAGGAAGTGGCCTCAAGTTGCACAAAGGGATGTTTATGTTAGATATTGGGAACATTTCTTTGTAGGAAGGGTTGCACGGGAACAGGCTGCCCAGTGGAGTGTCGGGGTCACCATCGCTGGAGGTATTTAAAAGATGTGTAGATGTGATGCTGAGGGACGTTTTTTAGTGGTGACGTAGCAATGCTGGGTTAATGGTTGGACTTGATGATCTTAAAGGTCCCTTCCAACTAGAAAGATTCTATGATTCTATGAAGTGTGAAATATTTCTTCTG
>NW_008604709.1:18512-41056 GCF_000691845.1 Merops nubicus
TTCCCTAAAAAAAACTCAATGTTTGTATTAACTTTACTAAGCTATTTCTCATAAAGAAAAATGATAAATCAGTTTCAGAATTATGGGATGATTTTATTGTTTGGGATTTTTTTTTTTTGGACATTTCTTTAAAATGCAGATTATTGTGGAAGAAATAATGACAATCATCTAAAAAAATACCAAAACCACAAACTCATAATGAAACATTCTTACTTGACTGGAATTCAAGTTGTTCTTTTTTAAACCAGTCTTATAACATTCTTTGAACTAAAAACTAAAGCTGGTTATTTGCACAATGAGATACTAAGTGGGTGATCAGAAAGTCTCGGCTCTGGGTATGGTCTCTGAAATCCTTCTTTCCAGATTGATTTGTGATATACAGATACATAAAGGGCTAGAATGATATTAGTAATACAATTTTTGCTTGTGAAGAAATGCTGGATTTCAGGCAGCATCAATAAAAGCAAAATGTTAATTTGTTTGTGCCCTGTCATGATGGATTATATTTCTACCTTTCTTCATAGGCTTGTGGTTTTGTTTTTTTTTAAATGGCTTCTGAACATCAGAAATGTACTTTACTGCATGTCTGTATACTGTTGAAGGAAGAACCAGGAATTTTAAAACCATATAAGAAAATATACAAAGAAGTTCTGATGAAAATATGTTTGTGGTCATGAAGTTTAATTGCTATAGTATGTTTTGCTTGAGGGGATGTTTTAAAAATAACATTTTTACCTGTGTGTAAATAACACATAATATAACAAGGGAAATGTTTTACTTGCAGATTGATACAAATTGAGTAAATGTTCACTTTGATACATTAACATAGATGGAAATACAACCTTTTTATTTTTAAAGGAAAAATAAATGTGTATTAATTTTTCCAGATGTTTTAGTTAGGTTTTCTATATTTAGAATTATTTTCTTTTTACTTCTTCCTCTCCCTTCATGAAATCTGATATGTTAGAATAAATGAATAAATGGTTTATGGAAAGGAAAAGATGGAGAGAGGAAAAAAAACCCTACAATACTCAGTAATTTCTAAATTTCAGTTTTTATAAAGCTGTGTTCCAAAATTACATGGTATATTCCTCTTCTCTGTTAGACATTCTTGTTATAAGAATATGTGCATGTATTACACTGACTTTTGATTAAAGAAGTGATTTATCTATTTATTTGTTTTATTTAAGAGAAAATACTGGTTTGATATATTCTTGGCATATTTTGATGCCTAAATCTGGTGTTGCTAGTCATAAACCCATGAGATTTCTGCTCAAGACATAGAGTCGTAGAATACCAGGTTGGAAGGTACATCAAGGATCACCTGGTCCAGCCTTTCTTGGCCAAAACGTGGTCTAGACAAGATGGCCCAATGCTCTCTCCAGCTGAATCTTAATAAGTGTCCAAAGTTGGTGAAGCTGACACCTCCCTGGGGCGATTATTCCAATGGCTGATTGTCCGAGTTGTGAGAAACTTTCCTCTTATGTCACCCCATTAGCCCTCGACTTTTCTGTGTGGGTCCTTGTGAAAAAGGGAGTCTCCATCTTCTCTTAGCCACACTTCAAATACTGGAAGATGGTGAAAACATCTCTCCTAAGCCTCCTTTTCTCAAGGCTGATCAAAACCAGTTCTCTCAGCTTTTCCAGTCCTTAGATCATTTTTGTGGCCCTTCTCTGGACCTTCTTCAGCCTGTCCATATCTTTTTTGCATAGCAGAGACCAAACCAGTGTTCCAGCTGTGGACTGACAAGCACTGAATGGATGGGGTAATGGCTTTTTATCTGTACTGGTGATGGCCTTGGTGATGCATTGCAGCATCCTGTTGGCTTTCCTTGCCACAGCAGTACACTGGTTTGTGTCCTTGTTCTGTGGTTAGTGAAAGCTGAAAAGAAGTGCCTTCTTGTCTTTATTGTGATAATTGTTTTTTATTCAGAAAGCTTGCTTATTTTAGTAATAATTAAATAGTATGGCAGTCACCAATTTCTGAGCTGACGTGGAGTTCTTGCAGCAGTTTTTTCAACTTGACAGCAGTAACATCATCAGCGTTTGACTGCTGATGAAGCTGTAATAATTGGTGTTAAGATGCATGTTGAAATGGGGTGTACACGATGTTGTCCTTAAAAATGAATGTTGGTAACTGCGTGTCGGACTCCTAACAGTGAAAGGGAGGCCATTTAGAAAGTCAGTGGTTTGGATCAGGTTTTGATGAAAGAGGGTCTACTGATAGGTAAATGTAACTGAGTGATGCCCTTCTGTCACACACTTTTGACTGTGGAAGCTTAGGGACCATTGTTGCTTCGGTCAGTTAAGCCTGTTACCTAGGATTTGCAAATCTGTTGTGTTCTTGCAAGACTTGCTTGGTCAGAGGATGAAGGAGTTATCTCTTAAGGAAACCTCATATCCCTTGTGAAATGGATTTTGTATGCTAGATACCCTTCTTTCCTATACTTCTTTAAAAATCGGTAAGGCCTGTATGGATTCCACCAAGTTAAACACATTCAAGCAGGAGTCTTCCTCAGGGTTGATGGTTGTTGTCAGATTAGGATGCTTCTCAGGCTGTGAGCTGTATTAAGGTCTGCTGTATTGAAACTGTCCAACATCCATTCTTCCTTGATGTGATCTTTGTTCTGTCTTTCCATTCCCTTTCCATGTAGGGATAGTAAGTTGCTTCCATGTAGGGATAGTAAGTAAATTTATTTCCATTTTGTTCTCTGCCTCCCAGGCAGAGATATTCCTCTGTATCCCAGATTCAGAAGAATTGCCTTCTCAGTATGATGAACTAGGGTGTTTAAATTACTGTGTGTTTTCAAAGATGCAGCCATCTTTGTCTAGAAGATATTGAAATTGTATTCGGTTGTGTCAAGACCTTATATACAGCCATGGAAACAGATTCAGTTCAAAGTTGCAGAGTGCTCTTTAATGGATGTCAAAATGTTGCTACCTGGAGCTTCTTTCCTATTTCTAACATGCTGTGGGTAATCAAAAGTTATCCAATGATGCTTTTTTGGCAGATCACTTTTGCAGTAACTTCCTGCACTGTTTCAAGTAAAAAAAAAAAAAAAAAAAAAAAAAAAAATTCCATAAAAATAGTTCCAGTACCTTGTGATTTCACAAGATAGTGCACAAGGATTGTTATTTCTTGGAACTACCCAATTTGTTTGTACCTTACAGTTTTAGAAATAATAAATAAAAAATATAAAGTTACTTCTTTGTGTATGTGTTTATGGTTAGCTTATGGGTGCTAAAATTGGAACTTCATCTTTCCTTTGAATGAAACCTCTAGCATGACAAGATCCAAGGTGTTCTACTGAGATCAGTGTCACCTAGGAATTAACTTAGTCCTTTGGCTAGTACAGATGAGCTGTTGGTAACCCAGTGGTGTGATAGTGTTAGAGAGCTGGATATGTCAAGATCCTACAAATCTTTGTTTGATACTTTGCTATGGGTAGACTTTGATTGCTTCTTTGGAACATAGTCATCTTGTTTTTCAGGTACCCTCTGTCAGAATGATAAAAGATCCCACATTAGCTATCAGTGCTAGTAACAGGGATTCTGAAGAGCAGCACAAGTGGTGCAGAGCACCCAATGTCCACATGATGCACATTTTAGGGGGAGTTAATTCAGACTAATTTTAGTCTCATCCTGTTTGTTAGTAACTGAAACACGTTTTATTTTTGAAGATCTGTTCAGTCTGGAGAAGAGAAGGCTCCGCGGTGACCTTATTGTGGCCTTCCCGTACCTTAGGGGGCCTCCAATAAAGCTGGGGAGGGACTTTTTAGGCTATCGAGTAACGACAGGACTAGGGGGAATGGGGCAAAGCTGGCAGTGGGCAGATTCAGGCTGGATGTGTGGAGGAAGTTCTTCACCATGAGAGTGGTGAGCCCCTGGAATGGGTTGCCCAGGGAGGTGGTTGAGGCCCCATCCCTGGGGCTCTTTAAGGCCAGGCTGGATGAGGCTCTGGGCAGCCTGATCTAGTGGGAGGTGTCCCTGCTCATGGCAGAGGGGTTGGAACTGGGTGATCCTTGTGGTCCCTTCCAACCCTGACAGATTCTGATCTGTTTTAGCAGAGGACTTTAGAGCCCTAACGGCTCAATGGTTGGACTTGATGATCTTGAAGGTCCCTTCCAACCTAAAGGATTCTATGATTCTTTGATCTGGATTTCCCTGTGTTGAGTTTTCTGTGTAGCTCTGCATCTTTCATTTTAGTCATCTGAAATATAATCTGTGCACTCCAAGATCATGTTGTAATGCAAACTGTAGCATCCACAGTCAAAATGGAGAAAGCTGGACCATTTGCACACACCTGATCTGATGAACTATGGTGCTAGTGTAGATATACCCAGCGTTTTCCCCTTCACATTTATTTTGGTAGATTTTTTCCATTTAGGTGCACTAATTACCAATCCTTATTTCCAATCTGATGGTTATGCAGAGATGATACTTAGGAAGAACCTTTTTGCTGAGTTAGCACTGTTAAGGTACATGTAAAACTTTGACCATACTTTGTCATAGTTAGAAGTAAGGATTATCACTGTAAGTAGTTCTTACTCTAAATTTTCTTCTGTTTAATCTGTATTTTCCCATGAAATTAATTCCCTACAAAATGCTGAGCTGTTTATTTGTTTATGAGAACTACTGCATCTGACTACTAGAAGTGTTCAAACTGTGTTTGGGAAGAGTGTAAACTGCTACACTGTCCTCTGCTGCAGGGACCCTACTGTTAACCAAGGACACAGAAAGGAGTGATTTCATCAACCTGATAGGGGTTATAAGAGAGAGAAGCTGAAGGTTATGTTTAGAGTCATGCCAACCATCCATTACAGTCTTCATTCCATTGTTCAAAAGCAATATAATTTTCAAAACCTTCAGAGGGATAACACCTTGTTTATGGCCAAAATGAGAAAAATCTAGAAACAGCATATGAACAAGTCTGATAACCTGCAGAATTTGGTGATTTCTGCTGAGGATGAGTGAGTCTCCTGCTGGTGTTCCTTCTTGGACTCCTCCTGACCCTGCCTCTCTTCCTGTAGGAAGGGGACTGACTGCCTTCCTGTATGTTGGCACCACTTTGCATTTGCTGGGCTGAGTATGAACTGTTTATACTGGCATTGGTGTTAGATTGACTGTTTCATACCTCCTTTCCTTTTCCTAATCTGCCTTCTTTGGCTGGGGAGAGGTCATCAGGTAGTAGAGCAACTGTCATAGTTCAGCCCTGGATATGGGCTAAATCTAGACAGTACCTCAGCAGGATGGGGAGAGGGAGAGAGAGAAAGATGGAAAAGAATTTGTGGGTCATGAAAAAGGCAATCTAATAAAGCAAAAGCAAAGGCTGCATGTGGAAGCAAAGGAGAAAAAAAGATTTATTCTCCACTTCCCACCAGCAGGCTATATCTAGCCACTACTGGGAAGGAGGTCTTCAGTATGCATAGTGGTTGCTCTGGAAGGCAAATGTCATAATGGATGTTGCACTCCTCCTCCTCCTCCTCCTTTCACTTAGCTTTTATTGCTGAGCAAATCCCAGATGGTGTGGAATACCCCTTTGGTCACTTTGGGTCAGTTTTCCTGGCTAGGTCCCCTCACAAGGTCTTGCCCACACCCAGCCTGTTGGCCTTTGGGGGGGAGTGTGGGGGCAATGTTAGAGAGACAGCCTCAATGCTCTTTGAGTATTGCTCAGCAGCAGCCGAAATACTGATGTGCTATCAACACCTTTCTAGCTACAAATACAAAGCACAGCACTCTGAGGGCTACTGTATGGAAAATTAACTCCATCTTGGCTGGAGCCAACACATCTTTTATGTGTAACTCCATGTGCAGGGCCGCCTGCATTCCTCCTCAGAAAGCGCCGAGTTAAACTACAGTCTAAAGTAAGATTCTTCTCTGTGTGCAAGGGCGTGCTTTGGGATGTGTTTAAAGGCATGCCTTAAGAGTCCACTGCAAGAAAATAAATGGTAGGAAATTGGTGCTGCCTTTACCAAATGAAATTTGTATGTGCTCTGGGAAAGTAAGTAGCTTGAGCCCGTCAGTATGGCTGTTAATTCCTCAACAGAGGAAAACAGCTTTCATTGTGCCTCTCTCACTGGAGATTTTATTTTACTGTTTTGGGACTGCAAGCATCTCCTTTCACAGGAGAATTTTGATCGTTTTCATTAATCTGTGTTGGCTTTTAACACACTGCTTATGCCAAGCTGCACCAGAGAGCCATCTAACTCAGTACACTGTTTTTCAAGAGTGGTTTCGTAGGGCAGGGTTTAAGAGCAGGGAAAGCATGCAATGAAGCCTTTTCACAATGCTGCTTGAGCCACTAGCAAAACATGGCTCTGGGAATTCTTAGTTGATGCATTTCCTCTCCCCCCTCTCCCATGAAATTTTCTGCGGCTTTTGAACGTAGGTAAAAATGTGTTTTAACATATATTACTTTTTGGAGGAATTGCAAACCTGATTGGGTAGCATTTATTTTTAAACCTACCTTCTCCCCCTTTAATACAATACCCTTTAGCTCTCATATTTCAAGAGCTGTTGGTTTTTGTACCTTCCGTAATTTTATAGGTCTCCCATTTTTTCCTCAGATGCTTTAAGCTTGAAGAGTCATAATTTACTTCTTACAGGAAACTACTCCATATCTAAACAGGGAAAAAAAAAATATAAATGGTGAGTTGAAAAATATTTTAAAAGCAGAGTTTCAGTTCTTAAATGGAGTGAAAAGTGTTTTCTAGAATTATGCCTCTTAGTTTTAACTACTGTTTGGTGTTTGGGTTTCTTGTTCATGAGCTTGCTAGAACAGATTGAAATCATAATCCCTTAGTTTCAAATCCCCTAGTTTTGAAAACATACTCTTTGGTCCCCGTCCATCCCCCCTCCCACCGCTTAAGTATGTGATACATGGAGCAAATCCTTATTTGTTTTGTTTACTTGCTCCTTCTGTCTTACTAGGCCTTGCATCACTGCTGGTAATGATTAGATCTTTTGCTGCTAGTCATTTCAGTAATGATGTAAAGATGGGACTATTTGTCTAGAAGTAAGTTTTGTGACCTTTTATTTTTTCCTCTGGTGGAAGTAGAATACAGGGGAAGTTTGTGAAGGCTATTATTAACGTTTAATTGGAAGTTTCACACAAGCCTGATTTGAATTAAATTGGTTGCTTACAGGTAGTTGAGGTGGTTGCTACAGTGACATCCATGGAATCTAGTAGTTATGTTACTTTTGACTCTTGATTGGATTTAGCTACCTGTACATTTGTTATCATGGCACTGTTTATCAGAAGATATACTGAACTTGATAATTTATTAAAAGTTTCCATTTAAGGGGAATTTTTTCTGATGTTCATATAGTTGTTATTAGAAAGTATGAAAAAAAACCAAACCTCTCTTGCCTTACACAGACATGACAATCTATATAAGTGTATTTAATTAGTAGCTGACAATATGCTTATTTTTTTATTCTCAAAATGTTAAAATACTTTAAATGTTAGATTGTCTCTTCTAGGATTCTATTGTAAAGGTAATTGGGAGCACAGAGCTACTGGGATGGTGTCTCTGGTCTTTTTAAACAGCATATCAAGGAGCTGCTATTTTTCTATATTCTCTTGGTTTCTGTCGGGAGAATTCAAAAGAAGGTTGTTTGGCTTTTGTTCAATCTTTATTTCTCGTAACGGCACCCTTAATTTACTGTCTGATTTTTGCAGAGTAAATTACACTGATGAAGCAGAGATGCAGCTTCTGTTGCTTAGGTGTGACAAATTGTCTGGTTTTAATGCTTCAGCCTTGAATGTAGACAAATCGTGGCCATTTTTCAGTGCCTCTAATTGCATATAGATCTGGTCAGATTATTGTATAACTCTTCTCTGCTTTAGTACTCCTAAATCGGGGCACTTTTAAAAATCTTTTTGGTTCGCTGTCTATAATAGCCTAGCCTGATTTTCATGAATTGATATAAAAATTTAGCATGTAATTTCAGACCTTTGAGACTAATCCTGCTACTAAGCAGTGTGTTAACATAGGTATTAACTGATGAATGCTCACAAGAATGTGACCTAAGGCCGTTATGAAGATGTATTTAGATACCACTTACTATGTGACAGAAATGCAAAATACCATGGTTTTCTGTATTTCAGCAAAACCTAAAACAAAGCCAGGTAAAAAAATAAATATACCCAACTATCATCCTGTGAAGGAGAAGGCAATACCTCTTGTCTTGTGACCGAAGCACTCTGCTGCAGGGCTGTGGAATGAGTAATTAAAGATACTGTGAGTAGCTTTGCTTTTCCTGGAGTTGAGTCATACACCTGTTATAAGATTGTGATGTTGTGTATTTGGAAGCAGATCTTGTACAGAGACTCTGGTGACTGTGAATGGGTTGAGAGGGGAGATAAAATGAGCCTGGAGAGCTGGTGGTGATTGCAGTGACTGAAAGGTAGTAGGTTTGAGGCCATCGTCACTGTAGATCTACATTATAGCCATTCGAGGAAGGGAAGAGATGGAGGATTCCCTTACAGAGATGAGAAGATGCCTGAATTAGAATCTTTCTTTTGATGAGCTTAGCAAAGATTATTTTTTCTGTTTCCCTTGTCTCCAGAGATTAGCCCTTTATTTAGGAACCAAATTGGAGCTCTCAGATTTGGTGGTGTGGATGTTTTCCTAATCACCTATGATTCATTTTCAGTTAATTTGAGATCCATTATTGCACAGTCAATATTATCTCTCTTCTTCTGATATAGTTTGTGGCATTGAGATGTTCAAATCTGGGATTTGAACTTTGTATTTAATATTTTCTTCTTGGAGCTTCAAAACAGTTTTGTCTTTTTATTGTAGACTTTTTTTTTTATTCTGTTTTTATATTTGCTATGCAAATTATTATACTGCTATCTGTAAATATTTTTGCTGAGCGACTTTGTTATACTTGATGTGAAATGTATCTAAGTTACCAATGGAAAAGATGTGATCTAAAATCATATATAGAATAAAATCATATTTAGAATAAAATCGCTTATAAGTCAAGTTCATTATTTTGCCTCTTTAGGCATTGTGCGTCTGTCTCATGGGTAGTTTTTTCTTGGTTACAGGCCAGTTGCCTAGTTAAAGTAAGTGGTTTTATTCTTAGTGTATTTTCTGACCCAGAAGCAGTCATTTTTGTGATTCTAGCTTTGCTTAAATAATAAAGCTTTTATTGCAAGCTTCATTGTGTTTTGGCAAAGAGCAGCCCTGTCCCATTTATTTCTGTGAGATTTCAACCCCAGATTTAGTAACTGTGATAGCCTTCCTTACAGACTGAAGACTTTATCAACTGGAACTCAGTTTTATTTATAGCACTATCCTTAGAAGTCCCAACACTTTAAAACAATGTAAGTAATAATCTGGTTTTTGCATCTTTTAGAGAAGTGCCATTTGCTATGTGTGAATGTAAGTAATGGATTCATACAGTAAGTGTTGTCAAAGCTGTACACTGTAAAGCTTTATAAAACAGATTTTGGGTAACAAACACGAAAAAGAAGGCTAAACCATGTATTCTTATGGCAGTTTTATGAAAAAAAAAATGTATATTTTTTTTTAAGAACAGTAACAAAAAGTTTCAAATCGTTGTCTCTGTTTGTCTGTTCTGTGTTGAACACCTAGCCTGAGGTTTGTATTTTTTTTTTCTATGCTTCAGTGATATTATAATTGAGCATGTGCAAAGACACTGATACAGATATTAATTAGGAGTGACTCCGAAAAGAAATGGTGCTGAACACTGCAGGGCAACATTCACTGGAGACCACTGTTGGTGTCTGTGTAGGAGAACCAGTGCTCAGCTCAGTGCTTTATGCCTCCCACCTTTTCTGCTGCTTGCCCTGTTTTAAGATTCTTCACGTATAAGTTACAATTGAATGTGGCTCTTACAGCTGACTGCCAGTGTGGTCTTTGCTTTGCTGTTTCCTGCAGTGTGGTGATTTAGTGAAATTATCTGAGTGCCCAATTTTAGTCAAGCTTTAAAATGACAGTCCCAGAGTGTCTACTTTTAATGGACTCCATTTACCACCACTTGGTAATCAGGAAGTTACCTTCCATTCTGTATAAAATAGTGGTTCTTTAACAGTGATTCCACAAGTATTTTCAAAATACATGCCAAAAATATTAATTTCTTTATTAGGTGACTGAGATGTGTTAAGATGTTTTTTAAGTATGTGAAACAGCATTTTAAGGAGTTCTAAAAATAATTTTGGTTATTTTATGTAGTTTTAAAAATATATAATAGTTATTTGCTCAATTTTTTAGTATTTATCAACATATTGATCAGGAAAGTGAAAAAAATTATATCAGTGTTCCAAAACAACTTAGATATATCTGTTGTATCAATTAGACACTCAGACACATCTGAAAAACTGGCTCCACATCTCAAAAAGATTTATTTTAATATAATTTTTTTTAAGTCTTAACATGTCTTAACCTTTTCTTTTTTTTGAGCACAGCTGTTATGTTCTCATTTGCAACTAGTTCAGTTAAAATCTGCTTTTCATTAAATAGGATAAGCCATTATCGAACTTGCCTCCTTTAAAAACATAATGCTTGTGTTGTAACACTTTGGTCTCTGCTTGCTTTGACATAGGACTTGAATTCTAATTTCTGAATTCTGATTCCTGATGCAAAAGTGGTTTTGCTAAGATGCTAGCAAATAGCATTTTTCTTACTGATAACTGGATCATCATGGACCTGCTTCAGCATAACCAAGATTATCTTTTACAGATAGAGAATATTTTTGTTTGTTTCTTTACCTGAAGTAGCGTGGGATGTCTCAGTACTTACACACAGACTTGGTCGGAAAGGAAGCTTACATATCCCATATTTTACAGCATGTTAATTTACTTTAGTTATTGGAATTGGTAAATGAGGGTTTTACATTCAGGGTTTTTTTTTTATCTGTGTTAGTAGATGTGTATGAGTTTCAGTCATGGAATTTTTTGATTGAAGAGAATATGATAATAACATCGATGTTGAAATTTTGGGGAAAATGGCATTGTGGGAAGGGTGAACTAAAGATTGCACAACTAGTAGGTAAGAAAATGTAGCTATTCTGGGTGGGAGAAATGGATGGAAAAGGGAAAAAGAGCAAAGAGAAATAAGGTGACATTTGAGTGACAGTGTAGAGAAAGGATTTGAAATGGAGAAGATTCAAGAGACATCTCATCAAAAGGAAAGAATATTCTTGGTGGCATGGAAGATGTGCAAGAAGTGATATAAACCACAAGAACAACAAAGAATAAAAATAAGGGTAATCCATGATTTGAGAAGAGAGGAGGGGGGAGGAAAGAGGGATGACACAGATAAATGGGGGATGGACAGTAAAACACTCTACTTTGACTGAAAAAATGCTATCATTAACAGTTTGTTTGGTCTAGGGATCTGGTCTTAACATTCAGTTTAATAACCTCAATTTGCAGTTGCATTTTATGTGATGTGATTCTCATAAAATGGCAGGGGAATCTGGGCTGAATGCTGGTAGTTGTCATATGTGTTTCCCAGGCTACTTGCATTTCCTTTCTTTAGATCACTGAGATATTTAAACTGGCATCATGCTGTGAGTTCTTCCATTGTTGCATAGTCTTCAACAGCAACCAAAGAAACCCTTGGTTCTATGACACTTTCAATCTAGTTCAACTCTATTTATTTTTCTCTGTTGTGTCAGATGCTTACAGCAGTTCTGGAGTCAACTTTTCCTTTCTTCCCAGAGCCCTGCTTGGGTTACCCATTGCAACCTGTCTGGGAACATTTGCCTGTTTGGCTCTGCCGTGCATGTCAGCTGCCATAATACCGTGATGAGAAATGGACCTAAATCAAGGAAATACAGCATTTAAGCAAAAGTAGATAGCTAGTTGTAATTGAAAGCTGATATGTATTAATCTTCTACTTGATATTTGCATCTTGTAAAATAGGTTAAGATGTGTCTTGTGAAGTGTAATATATTTGAAAGTAGTATAGTGGCAAGGTATGTAATGTGTTAGAACTAATTTCTTACTTCTGCAACATGCAGATTACATTTTTATGTGTTGATCTTTGCATGACTAAATATTTTGTTTCAGAATTTGTTCTTCATGGAGCCCATGTGACTTATGGTAGCTAGATTTAGTAAGACAAAGTAAGCCATGGAGAAGCCCTCAGGAAGCTAGACTGATTAATTTGCTTCAGAGTATCTCATTTGAAAGTGTGATTTTAGTGTTGTTGGAAATTCCATAGTTTGCCCTAATATCAGCTTTTTCTTAAAGTTGAACTGGTAAATATGTAAATACTGTATCTGTAGTCTCTTGTTAACTTAATTGCCCATCTAACAACCTTATTGCAGGAAAAACTAACATTTTGTGTTTTGGTTGATTTGCGTAGGTTTGAAAGACTGCTTATGCTTTTAATGGTTATCTTCTTATTTCTTTTAATAAGCTTTTCTTATTCAACATCTGCAAACAATGACCTTTTTTAAAGATTAGCTGGATTTTACCTCTGCATATCCAGCAAGAATAAAATAGGGGTTATTTTTTTTTTGTTATTTTACAGAGTAGTCATTTAAATGACATATGGTTTGTTTATATAGTGAAATTGTATCCCTTCAAAAACATCAGTCACATAATTAAAGTCTGATGAGTTTGTAAATGTCACAAACTTATCTTTAATTTTTCTAATCCAGTGTTTTCAACAAGTAAGCCTTGTTCTTCAGGGATTTGATTCCATACAAGTATGTGTGTGGAAACCCAAGCAGTGTTTTTACTTGAAAATATAGTGTAAATGCTTATCTTTTATTGCAAACATTTTAGGAAGGTATGCTCAGCATACATGCTAAAAGCTATGTGAACTGTAAACACGTGATTTATACAGGTTCAGTTAGTTACTAATTAAGAAATTGGAGTTGTTGACCTAATATTTTACTTTAAAAATTCCTACTTATTCCTGTCATTTGGACCACTTCAAAAAGGTTTCTCGAGGCTCTTAGGAAGAACCACATAGCCTAGAAGGAGAAGGGAGGAAGGCTGTCTTTTTAGTCCTTTCTAACTTCTTGGAGTGTAGTAAGCCTGCATTACTTTCAGAGTTGGAGTTGCTTTCTTTTGCTGTCTCTGTGATACTTTAACATAGGGGAGGAAAAAGGTTACGTGCCACACACAGCACACGTACCTGATCTCTGTCTGCAGAGGTGGAATCATTTCCTTTTGCTGCTCTTAAGGAGCAGTGGGCCAGGATCAAAGTCCAACTGCAGTGACAGTCTTGGAGCATTAGAAGCCTATAGCACTGGGTCACATTCTATTTCTCTTAGAGCATCACCCTTCTGTCCTACTGTGTCCATCATGTTTCTGCATCTTTCTGGAACCATGGGTACCACTGCAGTACATCACATGCCCACCTTCTGCCACTGCAGCTTGGTGAGGCCTAGGGCTTCATTTGCATAGCGATAGCTGAAGAAGCTTTTTTCCAACTTAAAACAAAACACGAAACCCACAACCAAACAACAACAACAAAGCAAAACAAAAAACCCCGAAACCCAAAACAAATCTCTACTGCTAGATCTCGTTTGCGTACACATAGTAAGTTTAAAAATTATTAAGATGTGGAAGAACTAGATCTGGCCACTGATGAATGGGTTGTTGGACTGAATGAATCAGTAGCTCAGACAAAATGTTGAGCACCTTTTAAGTTAATATCTTAACTTATTTTTTCAGTGGGAAATTAGTCATTTTGTTGA
Source organism: Merops nubicus (assembly GCF_000691845.1). Classification (NCBI taxonomy): domain Eukaryota; kingdom Metazoa; phylum Chordata; class Aves; order Coraciiformes; family Meropidae; genus Merops; species Merops nubicus. The sequence goes on from NW_008604709.1 coordinate 32,204, forward strand.
TACCACTAGAGTGCACTAAGGAATGCTTAAATTGTTAAGACCAGAAAAAGGTAGTCATAATGTCTACAGTCTTACTCTGTGCCAGTTACTAAATTAAGAATTAAAACACAGATGTCTTAATTTGTAAAGTTATGTTCTAAGGATAAGGTAGCCACAAAACCATTTGACTTCTTTACTGGACATGAGTGACTGTTAGAAATGCCATCTACCCATAGCTGAAGGCTGTGGGGATTATTTACACACACTCAGCATCCTGAGAAAGGAAGGAGTACAGACAAAATAATGTTCTTTCTTTTCAGATTTTATTTTACAGTATCTTTTCCTTATTAATTAACTAATAGTTAAGTGATAACGGTCACAATGAAAATCTAAAGTGTGGTTGATTTTCGGTGAGAAGACAAAACAGGTATGGGTGGTATAAAAATTAGAAAGGCTGGTGAAAGCAGTCCTGAGGAATTGTGCCCAAGCAGTTTTGCATCACTGTAGTAGCTTTAATGTAATGGACATAATGGTTTAGCCACAACCCTCTGAATTTAAAAAGTTTAAGAGAAAGTGAAGTATCTGTATTTTATAAACTATTATTACTACAATATGGTGCTTCAGAATATGAGTTACATGTAAAACTTCCTCTGGGAGAATGTAATTAATATTCTTATTATAATGGTAAGAAACTGAAAGAGTCAGACATTTCTCCATACAGCTGCAGTTGAAACAGCTTGTTGAGACTTTGTTACCTACTTAGGATAATATGATTTACCTAAGGTCACCCTGAGAATTAATTGGCATTAATAGGTAAGTGTCAACTTATTTGACTAGTAATGAATAACGATTACTTAAAAGAATTAATGTTAGTAAAGTGTATGTCGTGGATATACTAATGAGTGTTGCAATTTAGAGTTCATGAAGTTCTATTAAAGTTTATATATAAAAGTTATATATTAAACCAGCTGTCTGCCTAAAGACAAAGTGTTTGTTTTAGTAGGTCCATGTAATCACGACTGCATGTACGTTATCTGAAGCTTGCTGTCCAAGGAAATTGATATTCAAAGTCCTGAGAAGTATAGAATCATAGAATGTATTGGGTTGGAAGGGACCGCTAAAGGCCATCTAGTCCAACCCCCCTACAATAATCAGGGACATCTCCAACTAGGTCAAGCTGCTCAGAGTATCATATTCTATTTGATACCTTTCTCTTCACTTTAGTGTTAGAATATGTAAAGTGATTTTTAATTATTAATAAAAAAAATAGTGCTCCTGGGATGAGATGAACGTAAAATACTTGCTCTAAAGAAGTTTAATGGTGACTTTTTTGACTTAGTGGTTGGCTAAATAAAGACTTTGAAAAACCTTACGAAGCTAATACAGACCCAACTACTTTGATATTAGGATTTGGTAATTCTTCAGCAACAGTCTGATGTTTCAGCATCGCCTGCAGTCTGCTTGATGCAGCATGATGTCACAATCAGGTTGGAATTGCTCCAAACAGAGCCTGTAATGTCCTCTCCTACTGTAACCAGTGACAGACACAATTGTCACTGTATGTTGTTTCCACTTGCTGATAAATGAGTGCAACATCTGTTACTTAATGACTATCTTAGGGAAAAGGGAGAAAGGGGGAATGTAAACTGTTTGTTAGGCTTTGTTGGTTTGATTTTTTTTTTTTTTTAACCTGCATTGACCTGTATATTAACCTATTATACTTTTTCTTTTTATCAAGAGAATATGCAATTTCATTTGGGGAGATTTGTGTCTGTTCCTGTATTTCTCTAAATAAAGTAGGGCATGTCCTACAACATGGTTTGGTATAAAAGAGATTTAATTTTGGGGAAGCAAGTGTGCAAATATAAAATTGTGGCACTGATTCCATATTTGGTCCTGTAGCTGTCATCTGACTTTTGAGGGAGCTGTTTCTTACATCACCCTCCTCCCTTCTGGAGCAGTGCTTGGCACACAGCGTGTACGTGTCTTCCAGCAGTCCCTCAGCAGTATGACAACTATAAGGTGCATGTGTTTTCTCCTGGGGGGGACTAACTGAATTGAAGCAGAACCCCTCATTTGAAAACCATTAAAAATGAACAAAGAAATTCCTTGAGTCTGAACTATTATCTTCAGGGCTCCGTTCCTCCCAAACTGGAGATTTGCAGTATTATTACAGTTTCAGGATGATTCAGTTAAAGGTGAGTATCTGTTACTGAGGACCCATCAGCTGAGGGAGTGTGTGAATCTGCTGGGATTTGCAGATCAGCTGTTCCTTGCTGCGTGAGTCAGCAGTGTGTTCATCAGCACATGACCTTTCTTTATTCAGTGTTTGACTGTTGAACTGCTTGATTCCACTCTGCTGACCCTAGCAGAAACTGTACATGTCATGTGGAGCAGCAACTAATAAGACCAAGTCATCTTCACCTGACAATTCTAAGGAACTCAAGTAAGAAGAACTTGAATTATAGCATAAATAACAATGGCAATGGTTCTGAGGAGGTCGGGGGGGGGTGTAGGTCAGTACGTAAGGTAAGTGTACTGGTAAGCATGTAGAAATCACAATTCAGAATAGAATTAGAGAGCATGTGGGTGAGTACAAAAAAAGTTTCAATGTGTTTTAAGCATCAGCATTTTCTTAAGGAAACTATGTATACGAGCAGTTAATATCAAAAGTATTTGGCTAGGTTTTTCACCAAAGGCTCTGTCATGGTTTAGACCCAGCCGGGAGCAGAGCACCACACGGCTGCTTGCTCACCACCCCTTCACCCCCAGAATGGGATGGAGAAAAGGGAGAAAAATAAAAAATCCTGTGGGTTGAGATAAGGAGAATTTAATACAACAGCATAAAAGGAGCAACAAACAACAGTGATAACAATAACAGTGATGAAACAATATATAAAGCAAGTGAGACAAAGGACAGGCCATGTTGGCTCCAAACAGAAATGATGCCATGACCCCTGGACCCTCTCCTGAAACATGAACACCTATCAGCTGGTTTGGCTCTCTACCCTGGATGAGGCACCCTCCCAGCTCCTGGTGAAAATTAACCCCCTCCTAGCCAAACCAGGACAGGCTCTTAAAAGAATTTGAACTGCTATGCTATAATGGGAATTTCTTACATGTGTAAAAACTAGTTAAAATGTACAGCAAGGACAGAAATAAATGCCCTGTTTTCATACTGAAGGGAGGTCACCAATGGAATCCCATAAGGATCTGAACTGAGGCCTGTGCTCCTAATATATTCATAAATCATTTAGAAGAGGAATGAATAATGAGGTGTCAAAGACTGCAGACACTACAGAGTAATTCAGGGGAAAGAAAAAAAAAAAATCAACTGATAAAATTGCAGTTCAGTACACTGTAAATAAGTATGTATATGGAGAGAGAGAATAATTCTAATTTTACATATACATGTGTGGTCCTTAAGTTGATTGTTACTACTCAGAGACAGAAACCTTGTAATTGAAATAGATTAATGAAAATGTTAGCTCAATGCTCAGTCACAGGAGGAGAAGCTTTGGGTGTTGTTACAAACACAGTTGATGGCTCTGCTGAAATACTGGTGTGGAGAGCTGAACAGATTAACTGGTGCTTCTAACTGGGAGTTGTATTAATCTAACAAGTAAAGAACATTCAAAACAAACTAAAATGCTTTTCAACATAATGTGTAGTTAAGTTCTGAAGCTATCACATACAAGTATATATCCACTAGCTGAAGAAGTCTGAAGAAAATACTAGAGGTTGTAGAGGGGAAAATTAGGTCAACTGATGTATATGCTTACCCTATCCTTATATTTTTCCATGGTATCTTTTATTATCTTGTTAATAAACAGGTATTTTTCTAGATAGGCTTTTGGGGTTTGTGGGGTGGAGGTTTTTTTGGTGCGGTGGTGTGTGGTTTGTTTTTTTTTCTTTGTCTGACCTAGTAGGGCAGTTCTTATGAACTTTTTCAGTATGAAAACTCTTATTCTGGCCTCAGGCTCTAATTAAAACTCTAATTAATTTCCTCTCATGAGGGAGAGGTGAGAGGGAAGGGAGAAGTAATATTTCTGGTACTTCTCTTCCTGTAGTAGTAGTATTAATGTTTGATTCTCCTCTAGTCCTGCTGACACTGGTGATCTGCCCTTACTTCTGATGTTCCTTTTAGCTATATGTAGATGTGAAGCAGTTCTGCTTGCTTTCCTGTTAACACACGGATCCTCTTCTGACACCACAGCACTACACTTTCAGCATAACAAGTGCTGCTTTACTTCCTCAGCTCCTTGTCTCAGATCTAAGAACCTGAAGGGAAGCTACAGTGATCTGCTGGAAATACAGGTTTGCTTCTAGCTTCACTGTGGAGCATGAGATAAGGTTTGAAGCTATACTTAAAGGTCTGTCTAATTATGTAAACCAATCTATTTATAAATATGATTCCACTTCCTGTCTCTGAACTGTTTCAAGTCACATCAGGATAACCAAACTGTTAATGAAACACTGACCTGAATGGGAATCTGAACTAGAAGAACTTAACTGTAGCTGTCTGTGAACTGAAGGAATTATTCTGAGCCATGGCTCATTAGCCTTTCAAGGAGACAACATGTGTGATGTTGGAGTTGTTTAGGGCTTCCTAAGGAACAGTTTGGTTGTTAAATAAGATTGTCAGAGACATGCCTTGGTGTGAAAATTGGGAAGATTTTTGATGATCCTTGGTTCCGATGACATTAGTTGGTCTTGAGTGACTTCTTTAGAAATCAGTCTGCAACACAATAAGGGAAATGCCTCATTTTTGTGCTTCAGAGTAAGTTGTCAGCTGCGACATTAAACACAAAATTGTAGGAGACCTTTTAAAAATCAAAAAAAGAAACTGCAGAACATAAGTAAGGTAAATACTTATAATATATAAGTCAGGTAAATACTAAATCTTTCATTTTGGTTGTAAGGTTGTGAGGAAACAGTATGGGAGGTGGAAGGTCAGACAGGATGTGCTCACAGCATTTGTTTTCGAGGCACTGAAGACTGTGCCCTGACGCGCTCTTGGCTGTTTAGCCAGACAAGGACAAGTTATCCCCTGCCTAGATTAGACTTAATTAATTTATCTGGATTTAAGATAATACTGGATACTCATATATGTTTAGCATCACAGAGGTGCCAGGAGTAATACTAAAGTATAGACTGAATTTTCCTCTTTGCAACCTTTTGGGACTTCACCACAGTCTGAAAACCTTTCACAGTCCTTTTTGTCTTCCTTGGGATGAACGCCTATGTTAACTTTGGGTCTTGCCAAAAAGCAAATCCAAGAAATTTGCAAGTAGGCTGTTATTAAAAGACCTTAAGTTTCTGAGATCAATTTTGTAGCTCAAGAAAATGCTGCAATTATTTGAAAACAATTTTATATTTGTAAATTATTTATAGTGACTTGGAAATTTTGACTACTTGTTTGAATAGTGTCCTGTGGTTTACCTAAACCACACTTCATTTACAAAAAAGTAACACTTTTGTTGCAAAATGTTAGAAATGGTCAGTGAGAACCTCCCAGCGAAGGGAAGCCATGTTTGCATTGGGGAATTTGATTTTGAAAAAACGGTTATCTGTTTTTGTGGATTTAGTCCAGTAAGAAGCTAAGCAGCACACCACTGTTTGTGCACTCCCTCTCAGTGGGATTGATATAAAGACAGTTTAATAGGTAAAGCAAAAGCTGTGCATGCAAACAAAACAAAATAAGGAATTCATTGGTTACTTCCCATCAGCACGCAGATGTTTAACCATTTCAAGGAAACAGGGCTTCATAAAGCCTAACAATTACTTAGGAAGCCAAATGCTGTAACTCAAAATATGTGTGTGTCCCCTTTCCTCATCCTTTCTGCCAGCTCTCATTGCAGAGTGTGATGTCATATGTGCTGGGACATCCCTTTGGTCAGTTGGGGTCAGCTGTGTCCCCTCCCAACTTCTCATGCACCCCCAGACTGCTGGCTGGTGGGGTGATGTGAGAAGAGGATGGCTTGAGACTGTGCAAGCATTGCTCAGCAATAACTAAAACATTCCTGTGTTATCAATACTTTTTTGGTCACAAATCCAAAGCATAGCCCCATACAAGCTACTGTGAAGCAAAATTAGCTCTGTAGTAGCCCAAACCAGCACATCTGGCTTTCACAAAATGTGAATAAAAATTGCTTAACTTGCAATGTAACGATTAACACCCCTCCCCCAAGCCAAAAACACCTCCAAACAGTGTAACAATTAAGCATGGTATTTAGAAATATAAAGATTTCCATGGGTTAGTCTGTCCCTCTAGATTTTACTTTGAAGGAGACATCTTTTGTACTTCCTGACAATTCCTGAAGCAATTAATTAATTGTCATGTTACCACTTTTGTTTAGAGAAGTTTGCTTAAAAGCATTTGAAAAGTTTACTACTTTTTTTTTTTTTGACCAAAGCATTTAGAATTACACTGTATAACTGAATAAAGGAAATTACTATTTTATCTACTCTTTTTCACCAGACTTTGGGATGTGTGCTGTTTATAAAGTGTGTGCACACACTTGCACAATTAGTAATACACATCTTGAAGGCATCTTTGAAATCATACTGCTTTTGAAACCATTTGTACATCCAGAGTGGGTCTCATATATTTTGAGATGTGATCTCTTAAGCATTCAATTTTTTTGCTAAATATGGTATAACTACACTTTGCCTTTAGTCTATGTGTAACTACTCCTACTCGACTGTTTACATGCCCGAGGCAATTGTGGCCTGTGGGTGGTCAGAGCAGAGACACCTCTGAGAGGCTGCAGCCCATGGACAACTTGGACCAGAGCAGGGACACCTCCAAGCTTCTCATACATAATAAATCATTTATTGATGGACATTTCCTTAAAATATACAATGTAACTAATATTTTTCCTGTTTTTTTTTTAAAGAGCTGCTTGAAAGGTCTGAAAACTTAAAAAGACAAGATTGACATGGTTTGCATGAAGCCCAAATTAGGCAGTTTCAAGTCTAGACAATCAGTAAGGTAGTCTAAAATGAACTGAATCTGCTAAAGAGAGCGGGTATTTGTTCTAGTTAATGTTTCACTTCATCTTGATACATTTTTAATGTATTGAATTGTGAATGGTAGTCATTTTTTTGCTTGCTGTTGTATAACTTCATCTGGTGTGTCCTTCATTTAAAGATGAGACCATATTAGATAAAGCTGAGTTACAATCAGAATATTTTTAAAGTATTATCTGGTATACCCAAAATAGTGTGTATTTAAAATTAGCCAAAGTTTAGTGTTTAGTTTTAAAAGACCATTTGTTTTTGGAATGACAAAGTTGTCTTTTCTCTAGGAAGATCTTTGTTAGATTAAATGTGTCAGTGTTGCAAAATACTTGGTGGGTTTTTTTTTGTTTATGTTCAAACTTTTGTCATCCATAAAAGTAAACTCATATTAGAAATTCTTATCATAACTGGATGCAATATGGGGCTGCTTTTCTTCTTTTTCTCCACCCCTTTCCCCCTCCCCCCCCAATTAGAAAGTCTAAATGAAATTCTAAAAGAGTTCAACAAAGGATTACTTTACCTTCTTATTTTGTAGGGTCACACAAACACAGGAGATGTGTATATCCTAAGTTCTTTAGATGTTTTTACAGGAGGCTCATCTTGATTTAATAGAAGGCACATGGCACACTTCATTGGTTAACACAGTGTTCTGATAAGAATGCCATTGATGAAAAATTTGCATTAACTCCTAATATTTTAGCAGGTATCCCTGCCCTGGCACAGGGTTCACATTTCAAATTATGGATACCTGAACAGTCACTCCAGCAGCTATTTGAGTATTCTGGTGAGCAGTAGACTAGCACAAGTGGTATAATATCAGTAAGTCCTAATTGTTTAGCAACAGGAATTTAAAGCTTACTCTAACTATGGCTTCCACAGTGTACCACAGCATAGTACTATGTCATTACGTGAGTGTTAAGTAGTTATCTGTCATATTTGTGACATTGTTATATTATGTGACTCACTGTCCATGAAAGTATTTATATATACACGCATTTGAGCGTCTTGTTCACTACCTTGGTTGTGTTCAGTGCATGTGTGTGCTATTTTTGTTTGAATTAGGTAGAATGTGTTTGTTATACAAATAGATGTCCAAATTATTTGCCTAACTGTTCTTGCTAGCATCTTAGCTTCACATGCAGCCCTGCAGCAGCTATCAGTTTCCATGTTCATTGCTGCTGTATATGGTTTTTCCAGTCATTTAAGCACATGTCTTTACTTTTCTTCAGAATGAATCCTTGGATAGAGATCAGTACTGTTTGTCATTAGTTAAGGACAATTTCAGTAGCAGTTAAAACTTCTGTTTTCAGTACCAGGCAGGCTGTAGAGCCCACAATGTGAAGCACAAATAAGTCATTCAGAAATGCTAAGGGCATACCTAATGATGGAGGCATGCTTATGCACTAGTGTTGGATAAAATGTAGCAATTCAGTGAGACCAAAAATGTGTTCATATCTCCTTTCTAGAAAAGTTCTGTATCACTGAACTCAATTGCTCTTAAGAACCACCTTCTCGTTTTTTGGTTGGTTTGTTTGTTTTTTTTTTTTTTTTTTTTCCACAGATGCTGTTACTCAGCTAAATCTCTCTATTGTTCCTTACCTCCCTTCTCTTCTCGGATCCCTACTGAAAATATGGGAAAACTGGGGATCAGATTTTCATTATTTCATTGTAGGCATCCATTAATTTGCCAGCACTGTTTTCAGATTGCTCCCAGGCAATGCTGATAAATGCTATGATCAATAAAGATGTTATCATGTTAGTCTTTTTACTAGTTGAATATTACTTTTTTCCCTTTAAGGGAGAAGGAAGGGATCAGTGCTATTTAGTACACAGCACTGTACTGTTCAGCAG